>NW_019268575.1:1115401-1142011 GCF_002738365.1 Cucurbita moschata
GCGTGTCGGGATTATTTATCTTAATATGTCTTTTTTGTAGAAGAGTATAGGATAAAAATCTATCGTGTGGCCCCCAATTAACCCAATAGAATTCTGTCTGTTCTAATAATAAAGAAAAAAGGTACTTCTGAATTGATCTCATCCTTTAATAAAAAAAAATTCTTTGTTGAGTAATAACTTAATTCTTCACTAAAATACTATTTATTATAAATATCAATAACCCATCGTTTTCACTTACGAAAAAAACAAATTGGCTATTCCATTAGTTCATGAATTCGGACACGAATTCTATCTCTATGAATAGGGAGATAGGAAAGAAATGAATATAGGAATAGATGGAGATAAGAAACAATACAAAAGATCTCTTTTTTTGTTGTAATTGGATTCTTTCCATTTTTTTTTTTTCGTTCCTATTCTTCTTTCTGAGAAAAAGGGGACTTACTAAATAAGGGATTATTTCGTTTCCGATAGTTATTTATTTAATGGGTGGATAGGCGCATACTCTGGATCGGAATCGTGGGGAGTACTGCCTGATCATTTCTACAAACTTAAAGCCCCAATTCGTATTCTTTTTATATTATGCATTTTGCAAAAATGTCCTTCTCTCTCTTTTGGATAATTTGGAAAATCTCCAATTACTAATCCTTTGTATATCTTGGTGTTTCTAACCATCCACTCATTTTTGCTCAATCAGCCGTGTTATGGTAATACATATATGTTAGTACATCCAAATAATAGTGAAAACTCGATCCGATTGATCTTTTGAGTCCGCTTCAAGACAGGATAACTAGTCAACCAATCTTGGGATAAAGGCTCTCTTGCGCCTATGTTTATTTCTGCTTAACTCTTATACATAGAAAATGAGACTCAATATTTTGACTGCTAATTTTTATTTATCTAAGCAGTTTTCTTTCACTCATATAACTATCTGATTTAGTTCATTAATCCGAATAATGAATATAAAAATGAAGATATCTATTCATCACCCCTTTTCTCAAAAAAAAGGGGGGAGAAGTTTATGTCTCAACGAATCACACGTAGAGATATTGATAATACACATAGAGTTAATGGTATTTCATAACTAATTGATTGAGCAGCAGCTCGTAGACCACCTAAAAAGGAATATTTATTATTGGATCCATATCCTGACATAAGAAGGCCGATGGGAGCAACACTTGAAATGGCAATCCATAAAAAAACACCGATCTGCAGATCTGCTAAAACAAGGCGATAACCAAAAGGAATTACTGAATAGCTTAGTAAAATTGATATGACTGCTATGGATGGTCCGATACTGAATAAACGCGTATCACCTCTAGATGGAAGCAGATTTTCTTTAAAAAGTAGTTTTGTGCCATCTGCTAAAGCTTGAAGAACTCCCAAAGGACCAGCATATTCAGGTCCAATACGTTGTTGTATCCCGGCGGATATTTCTCTTTCTAACCATACAATTACTAGTACGCCGATTGTGATTCCCAATACAGTAGTCAAAATAGGGACAAGCACCCATAGAATTCCATAGACTTCTTTTAAGAATTCCAATCTCTATTTTTTGAGAACACCCATCAAAATAACCAAAGAAGATTTGTCCTTTACAAATTATTATACCTCATCCAATCATGCTAGTTTTTACATTTTCCGTTTGAAGTTTTTTGGATGATTGTTCTCAAGTTAAGATTGAATACAGGTAAATCGTAAATCACATTGAATGCAGGAGATGGATTACAGGAGAGAAGCAAAAAACGGTCTTAAGTTCAGGTAAGATCAAGTTCTATATATTGGATATTTTTTCCATTATGGGGAAGAGTCTCCACTTGTTGCAGGGTTTTTTTTTTTTTTTTTTTTTTTTTTTTTTTTTTTTTTTTTTTTTTTACGTTTGTCGGAAAAGTAAAGGACTATATGACTGTAGCTTGATCAATCAAATGTCATTTCCCATAAAAAAATGGACACCAAGATATGATTAACGGGGGACACTTATGGATTTTCTTAGATATGATTAACGGGGGGCACTTATGGATTTTCTTAGATATGATTAACGGGGGGCACTTACGGATTTTTTTAGATATGATTAACGGGGGGCACTAATGGATTTTTTTAGATATGATTAACGGGGGACACTTATGGATTTTCTTAAGGTATATAGTTTGAGTACTCTTTTTGGGTCATGAGAGTATGAATAAAAAGTAATTTTTCTTTAACTAAAGATACTTACAAACAAGAGTTCAACCCAAGTAAAAGAAAGTAATAAGCACTATAAGACTTTCCCTTAAGTTGGGAGTATACATATTAATCATACCAAACCTTGCTGTATTTTGTCACAGACAAACAAAGTAGATTCAACCTCAATTGTTTAATTTTCTCACGAATACTAGAGTAGATGCAATATCAAGAAGTACTTGATTATCACAACTCAATTTAATCGGTGTTATGATATCAAATCTCCACTCAATAAGAAGTTGATATATTCACATTATTTACACACATACTATGTTGCTCTATATTTTTATTCAACTTTGAATGTGACACTACATTTAATTTTTTACTCTTCCAGAAAATCAAATTACCACCATATCCATAGTATTAAATCATGCCCAAGCAACATCTTATGACCATTGTATAAACCACGCCCATGAGCAACCTTTAAAAAGCACATAATCTGTTCCAGTCCAGCCTAATAGGCAACCGTAGGAGCAGTTATACTAGCTCATAATACTCACTCAAGAAGCTATGGTTGAGTCACTGTAAGATATTCAAGTTTTCCCCACGAGCCTCCTATGTTTTTCAAGATCTTTCAGGAATGTCTCCTCCTTTAGGAGTTCTAAATTAGTTACCATTGTGGTACTTACATAGCTTATCCTTGAACTTTCCTGTTTCAGTCTACGAGTCAAGTATATATTTCATGTGATAACAAAATTCCCTTGCTTCTTATTACCCCAATTCCCAAGAACTTTGTCAACAATTCCAACTTTTTTTTTTTTTTTTTTTTTTTTTTTGTATGGAATTGACAAAGGAGAAATGTGTTAAGTAAGTCATAAGTGATTTGATGTCTTATGTGTCATCACTTGTAATAACAGTATCATCTATAACGTATACAACTAATAAGATGACACACTTCTCATACCGTTTATAAAAAACAGAATGATTTGATAATACCATCAAAATATCATCAACATATAAAAGTAATAGGATGTGAAACCACTCTCATATTGTTTATAAATAGATAGGATGATCTAGGGTGTTTTCCTCATACCAAAGTTTTCAATCACCTGATTAAATTTTTTCAACCATCCATGTGGACATTGCTTTAATCATCCATATAGCTTCTTATTATAGACTTCTTTTTGAAGATCACCATGAAGCTCATTTTTAATAATGCCAAGCTAGTTTAGGGGATAGTGATATTAACAATATGTTTATCCCGTAAATTATGTGACAAGTAGATATCTTAGCTTGACAGCATCCTTCTTTATAAACGTGTCTTGGGACAAAATGTTTATGACGGGCTTAAGATGCAAAATTACATTCTTAATTTTTATGGAATAAAAATATCTTCATATTTCAATAATTTAATACTAAGATACATATTCTTATCACATAGAAGAAAGACACAATACATACAAATAAATAATGGGAGTTAGAATAAAATAAAATCATTAATAATTACACATAAATAGCATATTTATAACCAACACATGTTGATAATTTAATTTCATCCTAAAGTCATACATATTGCTGAGTTATGCTATTCAACAATTGATCGAGCAGAGAATTGTATGGAAATTTGCAAGATGTGTTGGTTCCTCAAATGTTCATCGAGCACACAACTCGTAGGGTCCTTATTATGGAATGGGTAAAGGTACTATTGCTTGACTCATCCTTTGAGATAGTAATGGGTAAAGTTACTATTGATCGACATATCGATAAGATTGAAGATGACAAAATTATCGTTGGATAGGAATTTTTTATGCCAACGTTGTCCAATTTCTTTATTTTTAATGATTTTATTTATTGGTTATCATTTTTGGAGAAAACTGGTTTGTTTTTTGGAAGTTCAAGAAGTTTTTGGCTTTTTCCTCTATTTATTCCTTTTGAAGATGCGTGAATTTTATCTTTCGAGGCTTTCTTTGAGATTTATTTTCAACCTTTCTTATGGAGTTAAATCTAGTATCTAGTGCTAATTTTTTTGCTTTGAGTAAGGAATTGAATAGAACTTTGAAGGAGAAGCTTCTTTATGAAATCAATTTCCTTAAAAGGAAGTTTGAGACTCTTTGCCAATACTTGATGGAGCCATTTGGTGTATGTATGGTTTGTTTGAAACAAGAACTTGTTTGTTTCACCCAACCATTTTGAGCTAATGGGTCGAGATCTTTGGGTTGTTTTATGGAACATTCATGCTAAGACTTGTTCAGTTTTGTTTGGGTTTCTTTAATTTTGCTATTCTTTTAAGTATTTGGTTAGAAAGAAACTAAAGATTTTTCACAGAAGGATCAATGGTTGATTTATTTGAAAGATGAGATTTTGCTAAAAGATCTTTGGTGCTTACACTAAAGAAAGTTTTCTAATAACTCTTTCAATATAAAGATTGGAGGCTTTTTATGCCTATGATCTTGTTTTAGTTAGTTTGTGTAAAGGGCATGAGGAGTTTGTTTTAGTTAGTTTACGAAGACGCATTGTTATCAACAACCTTTTCATGAATAAAAACTCAAAACTCTCATTTTGACTTTTGCGGTATCCTTGCAACTTGTAAGTTTAACCTTACTAAATTTTGTGAGAAGGAAGGCAATCAAGTTGAGAGACTATTTTGCTAGGGCCAATTACTTTTTCTCTTTTAATAAAAACAATTTTCAACAATTTTCATTTCACATTGTAACATGAATCTATTAGTTTATGAATATAATTCTTTTTTTGAGTGTTTAATAGGATCTTTGCTTACCTATCTTCCATATTATTTATGTAGGGCCAGAAGTTAACAGAAGTGAAGGATCTTTATTTGGTCGAGGTCATTTTCAAGACTTAATTGAGATTCTACAAATAGATTATATGTTTCTCAAGTAATCTTCTCGTGTAGCGTTTCCTTTTGTAATCTCTAAATAGAATCTCTTTCCTAGTCCCAATCAGGTTGGGGTATATTGCTCCTTCAATCAACTTCTAGAATATGGATTCTATCATGCAGATCCTCACCCGGGAAATCTTCTTCGCACCTCTGATGGAAAATTAGCTTATTTAGGTATTATCCGTAACTATATCATCTTTTCTACTTTTAGTGAGCTTGATTGTACGTCTTAAGTTTTTGCCCCTTCACTGTTAGAAGTTATAATAAGGTGTATTACTTTAAAATAATTTAAAAATAGAAAGCCATTGTTCTATTGTGAAATTTCATATTATGCGAACCAAAAACAGTTTTATGATTGTTGTCAAACTTTTTGTTTCAGGCTTGAACCAGATACCAATGTCAAACTTTTTTCTCATGTTTAATTTTTTTTTTTTTTACATACAATGATAAGACCATATGTCTGGATGAGCTAATATTTATGCACCTGCTTTATTGTCAGATTTTGGTATGATGGGTGAATTTAAACAAGAGCTTCGCGATGGATTTATTGAAGCTTGTCTCCATCTTGTAAACCGTGATTTTGATGCATTAGCCAAGGATTTTGTCACCCTTGGGTATTGTTGCTTTTCCCTCTTTTCCCTCTATTTGTTTCCTGTTATAGATAATTCATATGATACTTAACCTTTTGGGGTGACTTTTTTCTTGTCTCTATAGGCTTCTTCCACCAACGGCAGATAGACAAGCAGTCACACAGGCATTAACAGGTTTTTTGTTTATCTAAAAATCTCGTGGATCAATAAACTGCTTTCTTGAGTTTTATGGTAATTTTCTAAAGGGTTATCATGGATTAGGTATTAATCTCACGTATATTTTGGCTGCAGCTGTCTTCCAAAATGCTGTTTCTAAAGGAGTAAGAAGTATTAGCTTCGGAGACCTTCTCGGAAACCTAGGAACCACAATGTACCGTATTTCTCGACACTTACCATCCAATCACAATCTTAGTTTCATTATTCTTTGTATTTTCAAGTCTAGGTTACAAAGTGAAGAAAAGTTAACTTGCTCACTCAACTTAAGAAATTTTAATCAATTTAAGTGAGTGAGAAAGTTAAGTCTGAACAAAGAAAGCTTAAAACTATTAGAAGGCATAAGTTTGGCTAACACCAAGGATGGGGGATAAGGTCTAAAAAGGAGTTCAATTCTAAAAAAAACATAAAAGTACATGTAAAAGCCCTAGAAGTGTTCGGAGATTCGTAGAGATTATGTTCAGCTTGGTGCATGTAGTGCGTTGGTAGGGCTTAGGGACTAGTAGGTGAGGCATTTGGGTGGTTGATTGGTGTGTGGATGCAACCCAGCAAGGGGTGGATGCATACATGTTGGTCGAGGAATGAAGTTGGCATGGGCAGACACATGCAAATGCTGCCTACTTAGGCCAGGGCTAGCGTCCACACGCTGTGCAACTCCTTTGGAGGTCTCATGAGTGTGCGTGCGCCTTCGATGCATGCGTGTGTGCAATCTATTCATGCTTTGCTTCAATGATTAGGTGGTGCATTCAACCTTAGAGCCATCTTGATGATTAGACTAGACAAACGTCAACATAGAGATCACATGGCAAGCCATCTTAGCTTGTTTTCTACCCCTTCAATCACTTAAATCCTCAACTATTGCTACTTTTTTCTAAGGATATCGTTGGTACCCAAGGGCAATGGTGGTTGGATGTGGGCTTGTTGTCAAAGCAGAGTATTAATAGAAGTTTAAATTTGTCATGTTGTAATATTTTCACTGGGCTAAAAGAGTAATATTTTCCTTTTCACATAAGAAATTTAAAATTTAGCTTACTTTTGGATTCCCATTGATATTCTTTTAAATTTTCCTGCAGGTATAAATTCAAATTCCGGATACCTTCATATTTTTCTCTCGTTATTAGAAGGTAGTCATACTTACTCTTTGTGAGATATGTACTTTGCATGGTAAAAACTAGTAGTTTTATGTTATCAACGAGGTGATAAAATCATTGGTTTACTTCGATGATGGATTTAGCCTTGCAGTATTGGAGGGAATTGCTGTCAGTTTTGACCCAAATTACAAAGTTTTAGGCAGTACATATCCATGGATTGCTAGAAAAGTACTCACCGACAATTCGCCCAAGCTCAAATCCTCCTTGACATCCCTGCTTTATGAAGTGAAACATTTTTTGCTTTTTAAATAAAGATTAGTTCATTGAATTTTTTTAGTCCCTTCTTAAATATAACATTATATTTTCTTGATAGGAAGGAGTTTTCAGAATTGATCGTTTGGAGTCTCTGATCACGGAGGTGGGATTTTCTATTTTATTGTATCAATATATGGATCAAAATGCTTTGTACTTTCAAATTAAGGTTCAATTGTTTAATAAAGTTAATTTATTCACTTATTTATTTTAAATTTGGGAAAGGGTATTTAAACTCAAGTTCTCTTTTTGAGACCCTTGTTGGAATAATGCTATCTTCTTTAATCACTTTCTTTTTTTTAACAACGTACAAAGCTTGACCCTATTATTTAATTAGATTTCGAAAATACTTCTTTTACACTTTTTGAGCCATGTGTTGTTAAAAATTTATTGTTTTTATATTTCCTATTTAATTTTAATTCAAAGTTTTGGTGAATTTTATTACATGATAATTTTGAATTTTATTACATGATAATTTCATCAATGTTATAAAATCTCTTTTAGTGTTTTATTGTTTAAGGAACATTTTATTCGTTTTTTACATTTTAAACTTTTTAATTAACTTAAAATAATATCTAAGGTATGAAATTAGAAAAACTTATTAAGAAGCTTATATATTTATTTATATAATGTTCTTCAAAACCTTTGAATTTTTTTAACTATGAACACGTTTATAGTGAAGATTTTTCAAATAAATGTGGCTTTCTTCCTATTGAAGTCGAAATATTTGATTTGTCTTTTTTTAATTATTGTGTTAATATCTCTAGAAATTGTGAAGAACTGATAAATCGTCCAACTGAAGGTTTGATTGTGCAAGGAAAAATTGATTTAAGTCATTATTTAGTTTTCTTGATATTGAATTGTATAAGTAAAACTTTTGGAGACTTGAAGAGGTTTTTATTTCGTCGAAGAAATGAGAAGCTCTCTAAATCTTTCCTTGTCTATTTTTAGTGATATGTAGTAAAATCTAGTTCTTATCAATTTTTGGTATTAGAGCAGGTTGTGATTGAAAATGACTAATCGTGTGGAACCAAGGACTGAAATGATTAGAATGTTATTATGGGTATATTAGTATTTAGTTAGGATGCGAGTTGTATCTCAAGAGGGAGGGTCCAAGGACCTCAAATGACTTGGTTTGTATGGTAAGTTATATTCTTGGTCAATTAGGAAGCGACAGGAAAGGGAATGATGGAGTTTCAGAACTCTATGAAGAATGAATTTGGGTTAATTCAAGAAACTCTGAACGTGAAGGTTGAATAGTCGATGACATAGAATGTGTCAAGAATGTTTCATGGCTTTTTCTTGTACATGATTATAGATGTAAGAACGATGAGTAATTGTTATAATTCTCAAAGCATGTCAAGTCAGGAACAAAAAGGTCTAATATTGTCTATGACAAAGATTCACTGGATGTGTTTTGGCAACCATCTGTTGAGTATGGTGAGGATTGTTGGGAGAGAGTCCCACATTGGCTAATTTAGGAATGATCGTGGATCTATAAGTAAAGATGATATGAAGCCTTTTGGAGAAACCCAAAACAAAGTAATCGGAGCTTATGCTCAAAGTGGACAATATCATACCACTGTGGAGAGTTGTGATTTCTAATATGGTATCAAAGTCATGCCCTAAACTTAGTCATGTTAATAAAATCCTCAAATGTCAAACAAAGAATTTTAAGCCTCAAAGGTGTTGTCAAAAGTGACTAAAGTGTCGAACAAATGGTGTACTTTGTTCGAGGGCTCTAGAGAAGAAGTCGAGCTTCAATTAAGGGGAGGTTGTTCGAGGGCTCTATAGGTCTCAGGGGGAGGCTCTATGGTGTACTTTGTTTGAGGGGAGGATTGTTGAGGATTGTTGGGAGAGAGTCCCACATTGGCTAATTTAGGGAATGATTGTGGGTTCATAAAGTAAGGAATACATTATGAGGCCTTTTAGAGAAGCCTTTGAAAGCCATCAAGGCTCGTGCTCAAAGTGGACAATATCATACCACTGTGGAGAGTCGTGATTCCTAACGGAATAAGGGATTTAATTGTTGATTGGGGGACTTGAATTATCCGCCTTAAGGACTTGTTGTGTTGCTCCATTGCTCATTAAATTCATCCGAACTTGAATTATCCACCTTAAGGACTTGTTGTGTTGCTCCCTTGCTCATTAAATTCATCCATGCTTGTAAACATCTTCTGCATGATTGATAATAATTTTCATTCTAATGTGTGTTTATATATTACAATGATATCGTTCTTCTGGCAGTCACTTCGTGCTAGAATCGAGAAGTCCTCAGTGAGAAAAGTTGTAGAGAACTCGGATAGCAAAATAGTAGTCAAGGAAGTCCTTTCCTTTGCATTGTCTGATAAGGTATGAACTAGCTTTTTTGTCTGCATTTTAAGTAACATCTCTAAAGTATCCCTTTATGATTAGTGACTTTAATTTTTTTTCTTTTCTTTTAAAAAAATCTAACATATTATACAGGGCTCCTTCCTGAGAGATTTACTTCTCCAAGAAATAGCCAAGGTAAATTTTTGGCCTAACATTTTCCCCTCCTTACATGATTTTAATTTGATTGATAGTCTATTATAAGAAAAGGTATTATTTTACCACTCAAATGTTCTCATGTCTTGAAACTTATGTTTTGATCAATCATCTTAGAATTTCTAAGAAATATTCATTCTTTTTGTACAAAATTGTTACCAAATTCCAATGACTAATTTTCGTGAACAATTGACAGTTTGGTTTACTTTATACATCTTTGTGTTTCTTTAGTGGAGGTATTGGAACCTATCTAGGCAGTCCCGTGAATATTGTGTACTATGATTTAATTATAAATCGGTATAGTTTTCTTGATGCATACCATATTTCCTTTATCTCTTCGTTTTTCTTTTTGCTTTTTGTGTGTGGGTATTGTCAGGGTTTGGATGCATTGGGATTAGCAACATTGGATTCTATAAATTCTATAACTGCTGCAAGGATACCTTTTGGCTCCTCAATTTCTGTATCGATGATGACCAATGAAGATGTGAACAACTTGAGAACATTGAATCGTCTTATACTCTTGCTGTCAGGATCTCAAGAAAATCTTTCTAATGAGGTTGGTCCTTTACTCTTACTAGCATTACTAATGAAATTAAGAATTTGTAGACCAAACTAGGTCCTTTTATAAAAAGAAACTGGAAAAATTATGGTTTATACACTTCTTAGTTCCTGAATATTAGTCCAAAAAGAGGTGGAAAAATGACCTCATTTGAACAAAAGGAGTGTTTTTGTGGTTTAATAGAAACAAGTAAAAGAAATCTATTTTATTCTCTATTTTTTATGACCTATAAGATTTGGCATATACTTATTACCCGAAATTCCAGCTTCGAATGAGAATATATTAGAATCTATATTATATACTCAATGCCCTAGCACATAATCTATCATGGATATGAGTTTTCTCAAGTTTTTATATTAGAGCTAAAAAATGTTTTTGAATTAATTATGGCACATTATTGTCTCTTTTTTCTCTACCTATTGTGTTGTTTCTTGAACCTTATGCTATCTTGTTGACCTTTTTCACCATGATAGGTAACTTTGCAGAGAGCTAATAAGAATCAGATAACGGGGTTTGATGAAGCATATGTACAGGAAATTTTATTCGTACTTTCTGTTATTCCTGAGGTACAGATCTAATGTATGTACTTGCCAATATTTACCTCACATTTATTTATTGATCATAAAAATTTCTAGGAATTTAGTCATGTGTCAAAATATCATCTATAGATATCATGACTAGTCCACATGTTTGTTCATCGCTTGCTACATGTTAAAAATGCAATTGTTAAAATCTCTTCTCTTGCTCTATAAGAATGTTTGTCCTGTTAAATGAACACGGCTCTACACAATTGTATGATATTGTCCACTTCGAGCATAAGCTCTCATGGCTTTGCTTTGGGTTTCCCCAAAAGGGCTCATCCAATGGAGAGAATTCCTTGATTATAAACCCATGATCATTCCCTAAATTAGCCAATGTGGAACTTTTATCCAATACCTCCCCTCAAACAAAGTATGTCTCCCCTTAATCGAGGCTCGACTCCTTTTCTTTTGGAGTCTTAGTCATTTTTTACGATGCTTACTCCTTTTCTTTTGGAGTCCTTTGTTCGACATTTGAGGATTCTATTGACATGGCTAAGTTAGGGCAGGGCTTTGATACCATGTTAAATGAACACGACTCTCCACAATAGTATGATATTGTCCACTTTGAGCATAAGCTCTCATGGCTTTGCTTTGGACTTCCCCAAAAAGACTCATACCAATGGAGAGAGTATTCCTTGATTATAAACTCGTGATCATTCCCTAAATTAGCCAATATGGGACTTGCATCCAACATGTCCAACGTCTTATCATGTGGTGTGTACTTTTGAGATGTTATAATACGAGCACTTAAATGCACTTGAAGAAAAGAGTTATTTTGTGTATGATATTGACTTGGCCTAGTGTTCTTTGGACTATAAAGAAGTTGGAAATGGCTATTAAATTTAAATTTGAGGCAACTTTCAAAGAATTTATGACTGTGTAGATGTTTGTTCTCTTTTCTTGTGACATTTTGAGACAATTAGTACTTCAGTGCTTTTTTTTTTTTTTTTCTAATTCGTAGTGTGCATATGGTGGTCTGTCATTCAATGTTTTTACGATTTCTCTTTGATGCCTTTCTTGTAGCTCCCACCAGAATCACAGCAACAAATACTTAACCTTCCAGTCGAGGTCGCAAGGCGTTTGATTTCCCGTGTTACTGCAAGAACCATTAGGAGGATGTGGAGCTAAGTAGCCATTTGAATTGGCGTCCGGGACCAAAAATGAGATATGATATACAAAAAAATATAATGTTCAAAATGTCTTGATTCATAGCAAAATCAGTTTCTACTTCTCCTCATGTCCAGGAGGATAATGATCCATTCATTTTGAAGAAGATTGTGGAAGGAGACTTCATGATTCAAAAGCATGCATATTTTGACATGAAATTTTGAATCAGGCTATTACAAATTAAATGTTTCTATGTTATTTTTGTGTTAAGCAAGAGCCTTCTCTTGAGAAAAAAAACAATGATTTTCATAACGGTTTCTCTATAGGGTGCTAGAGAGATTGGTTACACAGTTAGATGTTAAAATTTTCATCATATTTTTATATGTTCGTGCGTAACATCCATATATGTAAGAGTGGTTTATATTTATGTTTACCTCATCTTCTCATTGCGTCGTTGCTCATTCCCGCTTTACCTCGTTCAAGAAAAGAGCTACTTCACCTATTTACCTTGTTCAATCAAAGAGATAGTGAAACCCGAGTTTCTAAGGTTCAAAATTTCATTGACTCATGTTTTTGTTTAGGTTTAGGATTTTATTCATTTACTCTACTTTAAAGTTTAGGTTAGGTAATAGAGGTTCCGAAAGAAGACAAGATTTAGAGAAAATTATATAGAATGTTTTTTTTTTTTTTTTTTTTTTTGCATTTTTTCTTCATTTTTGGTATTTTGTCTGTGGAGTTCTAAAGGCACGTTATTCATAACTTTCATTCTCTCACTTTTCTGTCGTTTTATCTTCATTTCACCTAGACATAACATTTATAACATTGCTAAGGAGTTAAAAATACTTTTAACTGTCCTAAAAGAAACTGTCTTTGTTTAACGGGTCAGAATCACATTTTTATGTTTTTTCTATAGCACTATATAAAAGTAGTAGTAGATAGCAAATTAATTTGTCTTTTGAGAATTATAGTGTTTTTTTTCAAAATTGAGTGCATACATGAACATGTAAATATATGAATAACTATTGTGAGACCACCATGTATACTTTAGGGTCATGAATGTAAACATATGAGTAACTATTGTAAGACCATAGTTAACCACCATGTATACTTTAGGGTCATGATTAGCTACTATGTAAATAAGCCTTAAAATATATTAAATAAACACCATAACTCAGAATTATGAACCCACAATTTATAACAATGAAACGTGATTCTTCTTCTATGTGACATGAATTGAAACATCTTTTTATAATTTTGACAACATGTTCTTCACATCTTCCTTCAAGTTTATATTGCATAATTGATGTCTTGGTTTATATACAAAACCTTATAATCATCTGGTAGAATAGTATGGTGTTTGCTAGCATGAACATCATCCATAGGAAGTTAGATGACAAACTCTCCCACGGGACGATATAGTCATCCTAGTTTGAGGGAGCGACACCCATGTGCTGATCGACCATTGAGTTTTACTACATGATACCAAGAAGTTTATTTGGCAACTACTACCAATTCTCCTATAGTTGCTCCATAAGTTAGTAACTCTACCAAGTCTACTAACAATTCTCCTAGAATTACTATATAAGTTAAGAAATTTGATTTTGTTCGAGATTCTTCACTCCCAACAATTCTCGCATCTCTGCAAACTTAGTCCTTGCTAGGGTCTTGGTTAGAATATCTGCACGTTGCTCTCTAGTACATACGAACTCCACAACAATTTGTCTCTTCTCAACACGCTCACAGATGAAGTGGAAGCGAGTGTCAATGTGTTTGTTGCGTCCGTGAAATACCGAATTCTTCATCGGTGCAATCACAGATTTGTTGTCAACATAGAGAGGTACCAACTTTAGTTCACTTCTAGTCACTTTGCTCAACAAATTTCTCAACTGCAATGCTTGCAAGATGCCGCAGTTGTTGCCATGAACTCGGTCTCACAAGAAGATAGTGTCACAATCTGCTGCTTCTGAGATTGCCAAGAGATCTATTTTCATTGAGATAAAATGTCATTCCTGCAGTGCTTTTTTTATCATCAATGTCTCTAGCTAAATCATTATCGGTAAAACCGACTAGTTCTTTAGGACCTCGCCCTTTTTTATACTTCAACCCGTAGCTTGTGGTTCCCTTCACATAGCGGAGAATGTATTTAACTGCTTGATGATGCATCATAGTGGACTTTTTCATGTACCTACTTACTATTCCAACAACATATGAAAGGTCCAGACGAGTATGAGTCAAATACCTTAGACTTCCGATGACACATCTATACTCAGTGAAATTCATCAAGCTTCCTTCAGTATCTTTCCTGAGTTGTAACTTTGCTTCCATGGGATACTTGGTCGGATTGCACTCTGTCATCTTAAATTGCTGCAACGACTTCTTAGCATAGGCCAATTGCTTTAGCATGATGCACTCTTTCCTTTGGTCCACTTCAATACCGAGTTAGTACATGAGTAACCCGATATCAGTCATCTCAAATTCTTTCATCATTTGCTACTTGAACTCTTTGACTCCTTCCATGCTTGTACCAGTGACGATCAGGTCATCAATGTACACGCCAACTATGAGTGTTTCAGCCCCATTGTTTCTTGTATACACTACTTGTTTTTGCAAGCACTTCATGAAGTTTAGACTCTTTAAGCTCTTGTCTAGACATATGTTCCACGCCCTTGGTGCTTGCCGTAAACCGTAGAGGGCCTTTGACAAATTGTACACTTTGTGTTCTTCGGCTTTGATGACAAACCCTTCAAGTTGGGCAACATACACTTCTTCTGGAGGTCACCATTTAGGAATGCTGATTTGACGTCCAAGTGATGGTGATAAGATAAGGAATCAATACAAGGGGAATAAGATTCGGATTACCTTGTTGATCGAATATCTCAAGGCAAGAACATTGTTTGAGATTCGAATCACTCCACAAGCAAGATCGATCATGTCTAGCTTGAATGATTCTTGTTGATCAAATATCTCAACACAAGGACACTTGATTGAGATTCGAATCACTCCACAAGCAAGATTGATCATGTCGAGCTTGAATGATTCTACATGCAACCTAAACTACATAGAATTGCAAAGAAACTTAGTCATTGGCTAAAGAAGAGCACAAATGCTTCTTTTACTATATTTTCCAAGTCTACTTACAAATCCAACATACATAGCTTTATATAACCTCAAAATGAAACTATTAAAGGCATTCCAAAAGTTGTAACATTCATACTTAATGGCCATAATTAGCCATTATGTAAATGTAACCTAAAGTAAATAAAATGTCTTAAAATACAATAACTCTAAATTACTCTAAATTTTAACCCACCCAAAATTTATAACTATCAAACTTCATTCCTCTTAAATGTGACATGAATTCAACCTCTTTTGATAATTTTGACAACATTTTCTTTACATCTTTATTGAAGTATATTGTATGAATGATGTCTCTTGGTTCATATAAAATGGACCTCTCACCCGTGTTGAGTTGCGAGGGCAAGAATCAACCTTACAGTGTCCAGTCTAACCACAAGTGCAAAAACCTCCTCAAAATCAACTCCTTGTCGTTGCACATATCCCTTCGCCATGAGTTTTGCTTGTGCTTGATGAAATTTCCTTCACTATTCTTCTTAAACTTAAACACTCACTTCAAACCGATGGGCTTGTATTTGAGCGGTAAGTTAGTTAGTGTCCACGTCTTATTCTTCTCAATGGCTTCAAGCTCTTTTTGCATGACCTCCTGCCACATTGTCTTAGTTGCTGCCTCATGGTAGGTTGTCGGCTCCTTGGTCACGACCAACACTAACTCATCGGGATCTAGTTCTTCTTCAAGTGTATCGGCATAAATTTCAGCAAGAGAAAAAAACTTCTTTAGTCCATCTTCTATTGTGGATCCTCCTGTGCTCTCGCCTGATCTCTCTTGTTCTAGAGAATTCATCATGTCTTTCAGTATCATTGGTGATGACATGTGTGGACTTGTTGGTGTCACTCTCGATGCACTTGGTCTTTGGTGTCTCCCTCTTCTTCATAGGCAATGAACTCTGTAACAGTCTGCTTGTTATCGCCAATGCTACACCAATCCCACTTCTTCTCTTCTTCAAATACGACATATCTACTTATATAAATTTTCTCATGTTGCGGATCATACAATTTGTGTGCCTTGGTTCCATCCACTACGCCAAATTACACCATCTTTTGGCTTCCATCGTCAAGCTTTTTATATATGGCTTTGCAATCTTAACATGTGTTGTACAACCGAAGACTCTTAGATACTCGAAGTGAGGTGTCTTGCTGAACCATGCTTCATAGACGCTACGAGTTTCCAGCGCCTTTGTCGGTAAACGATTTAGAAAATAAACTACATTTTGTATTGCCTCGACCTAGAAGATCGTCGGGACTTGCATGCTCTTGAGTAAGCTTCTTGCAATGTTCATTATGGTGTGATTTCTTCGTTCAACCACACCGTTTTGTTGTGGAGTGTATGGTGCGGTGAGTTGACGCTTGATGCCTTCCTCTTCGCAAAACTTTAAGAAGTTTTGGGATAAGAACTCTCTATCTCAGTTGGTACGCAAGGTTTTTAGCTTGTGATCAGACCCATTTTCAACGAGTCTTTTGAACTTCTTAAACGCATATAATGCCTCTCCTTTTTCTTTGAGCATGTACACCCACATCCAACGACTATAATCTTCAACAAGTAAGAGAAAATACTTGTTACCATCAATCGATGATGTGGTGATCAGACCACACAAATCTGCATGAACTAGTTGTAGTGGTCGCTTAGCATGGAAACTGGTTTAAGCTAGAAACGACAGTCTTGCTTGTTTGAAGACTAGGTAACTTTCACATAGTTGGTTCGGGTGTATGACTTCGGGTAGCCCTATAGCCATCTTCTTCTCTCCCATCATTTTGAGCATCTAAAGTTCACGTGTCCATGTCTTGCATGCTATAGCCAAGTTGGGTCTACAAGTGCCGTCAATATAGTGGTGGGCTAGCTGGTCTCCAATAGTATCTTGTACAGGCGGTTATGGACTATTTTACCTTCACCTACAAAGTTTTATTTCTGTCGAAAATCTTGAGGAATGAGCAAGCTAACTTCACTTTGCTTCCTTCTTTCGTCATCTAACCAAGACTTATAATGTTACTCTTCAAGTTTGGAATATAGTATACCTTGGTGTTGGGATATGGAGCATGTTGCCTAGATCTGGTAGAGATATATTTGGAAAATATTTCGTAAAGATCTGATAGAGATATATATGGTAGATATTTGGTAAAGATTTGATAGAGATATATTTGGTAGATTATATCTCATAGGTTTAAATCTTTGGAAGCTATATTTAGTAAATTGAAACCATATATATACCCCCATTAGGCAGTGCTCTCAAAATGTACTTCTCTTCATTCTTTGTATTCTCTCTTTGTTATACATACCTGAAGTCATCAATATAAAACCTTTAGCCAATATTCCTCCTTGTATTTTCTCTCTTCTGTTCTTTGTATTCATCTTGATCGAGTGTGTGCATTGTTGAGCGATCGAATATGTACGAGAAACTGTCGGCTATGAATAAGGTATATTTGATGCGGAGATTATTTAATCTACAAATATCTGAAGGTGGATCTGTTGCTAATCATATAAACGAATTCAATATGATTACAAGTCAACTGAGTTCGGTAGAAATTAATTTGAGGATCAAATTAAAGCATTGATTTTGATGTCATCTTTACTCGAGCCGTGGGATATTGTTGTTGCCTCGATCAGTAGTTCACATGGATCTAATAAACTAAAGTTCGATGAAATTCGAGATGTAGTTCTTAGCGAAAGTATTTGCAAACGGGAAATTGGAGATTCATCAGGCAATGCTCTAAGTGTTGATCGAAGGGGAAGAAGAAAATCAAAGGGCCCAAACGATGAGTGATCAAAATCAAGGAACCGAGGAAAATCTACAAATAAACCAAATGTAAAGTGTTGGAGTTGTGGAGAAAAAAGGTTACTTTCGAGCAGATTGTACAAAGAGGAAGCAGAATCACAAATCAGAAGATGACGATGATTCGGTAAATTCAGCAGAAGACATTGGGGATGTTTTAATCCTCAGCTGGACAGTCCGATTGAATCCTGGATTTCGGATTTAGGTGCATCTTTTCATTTGTCTCCAAATAAAGAGTTGTTTAGAAATTTTAAGTCTGGGAATTTTGAGAAGGTGTATCTTGTCGACAACAAAGATTTGAAGATTGAAGGAAAAGGGGATGTCTGCATAAAAACTCCGATAGGAAATCAGTGGACATTAAAGGATGTTAGATATATTCCTAGTCTCAAGAAGAACCTGATCTCTATTGGTCAGTTGGATAGCACAGGTTATGCAACAATGTTTGGGAAGAGTTCGTGGAAGATTGTGAAGGGTGCTATGGTAGTAGCATGTGGCACAAAATCTGGAACCTTATACACCACTGCAGGGTGTATGAACATAGCTGCTGTTGCTGAGAGTGCTTCAAATTCAAGCCTGTGGCATAATAGACTTGGACATGTGAGCGTAAAAGGAATGAAGATGCTGGCTGCAAAAGGAGTTTTGGAAGGTCTGAAATATGTTGATATGAGTTCTTGTGAGAACTGCGTTATGAGCAAACAGAAACGAGTTAGCTTCACAAAGATTGTCAAAGAATTGAAGTAAAGTACCAAGACAACAAAGCAAGGGGGAGTTGGGCTTGAGTTGCAAAACAATTCCCAGAGTGATGTTGTAGCAGATACTCAAGAAACTCCTGAGACTATTGTTAAGGAACCAGAGGTGAAGCAAGTTGGAGTTGAGGTTGAGTTGCTAAAATATTCACCTAATGATGTTGTAGCAGATATTCAAGAACCTCATGAGATTGTTGCTGAGAAACCAGAAGCAGATCAAGTGACACCTGAGCAGGTGTTGAAAAGATCATCTAGAGCCATCAGAGTACCAGATAGGTATGTTCCTTTACACTATTGATTGGTGACTAATGAAGGGGAATGAAAGGCCCTTGATGAGGCCTTATAGTTGGAGGATACAATTAAGTAGGAGCAAGCCATGGATGATGGGATGTCTAGGCTTCAGAAATGCGTTGCTCTTTCATCTGTTGAGGCTAAGTACGTGGCATTAGCTGAAGCTGGAAAGGAGATGATATGGATGATAGACTATCTAGAAGAATTAGGCAAGAAGCAAGGTCGATAGTTAGAGTGTCATGCAGTTGGCGAGGAACCCAGTCTATCATTCAAAACACAAAAGGCGATACCATTTCACTCGAAGGTTAGTTGAAGATGGTGATGTGTTTGGAGAAGATAGAGGGTGCAAGGAATCCATCAAACATTTTGTGTTGATGTTGGAACATTGAGGTTGTGCAAAGCCTCAATTGGTATGGTACAGATTGAGAATGAAATTCTTGGTTGACTGGATTAGTCTCCAAGTTGGAGATTGTTGGGGTTGACTGAACCAGTCTCTACTTGGGAGATTGTTGGGGTTGATTGGATCAGTCTCCAAGTAGAATATTGTTGGGATATGGAGCCTGATGCCTAGATCTGGTAGAGATATATTTGGAAGATATTTCGTAAAGATTAATAGAGATATATATGGTAGATATTTGGTAAAGATTTGATAGAGATATATTTATTAGATTATATCTCGTAGTTTAAATCTTTGGAAGCTATATTTAGTAAATTGAAACCATATATATACCTCTTTAGGCAGTGCTCTCACAATCTACTCCTCTTCATTCTCTTCATTCTCTGTGTTCTCTCTTTGTTGTATATTCTTGAAGTCATCCATACAAAACCTTTAGCCAATATTTCTCCTTGTATTTTCTCTTTCCTATTCTTTGTGTTCATCTTGATCGAGTGTGTGGGTTGAGCGATCCTAACAATTGGTATCAGAGCTAACAACTGGTATCGATCCTAACACTTGGTCAGTAAACGTTTGTCGTCATTCTTGCACTAGAACAAGATGGATCCTTTGTCTAGGATCGATACAATTGATCCATCGCCAAACTTTATGTTTCCAATGAACTTCTCATCAAGCTCCAAACTTTACGTTTCCAATGAACTTCTCATCAAACTCCTTCAACTTTGTTCGATCTCCGGTCATGTGGATGCCTGCGCCATTGTCAAGGTACCACATGTTGGTCTCTACTCAGTCTTCTCCTTTTGTAAGAAGGTTCGACATAACCTTTTCTTCGTTGAGCATTAACAGGTTGGGCATCTTCTCACCCAACATCAGTGCAGGCTCTTGATCCAGCGTGAGTGTGAGGTTTGCCTCCTCATAGCACTTCTTCATGCAACACTCTACTGCAGAGTGCCCATATTTCCCACAAGAGTAACACTTGATCATACTCTTGAACTTCTAGGGGTTGGCATTGTCATAGGTGTGTGAGATATTTTCATGGCCTCCTCTACCACCACGTCCATGTCCGCGACCATGTCCATGACCTCTTTTTTCCTTGTTATGGTTGCAATGTCCCCTCGAACTTGAAAAAGAAGATTCAGTCATCATTCCTTTTCGTTTGTGCAAGCTACTGCTCATATGTGAGTAAGAGGTGTTTTTTTTCCTCTTTGACTTCATAGCCACGAAGTGTCACCTCATGGACCGCAAGACGACCAACGACCTCCTCAAGTGACATGTTTTTGAGGTCGCCTAACTACATGATGGAAGTAACATTTGCATGAATCTTGGGGGAACAACTAAAAGGCATTTATTGACGAAGGAGATCTCATCTACCATGTTGCCTAATGAACGGATGTCGTTGACGATCGGTGTCAACTTCATGGCAAAGTCTTCTATTAACTCACCATCCTTCATGCAGATAGCCTTGAACTCACTCTTCAAGGTTTTCACATTTGCTTCCTTGACACGTTCCACACCCACATGTATTGTTTGCAGCGTCTCCCATGCTGCCTTTGTCGAGTCCTTCTTTGCTAACATGAGAAGAACGTCCTCTAAGATTTTTTGGTAGATGGCGACAAGAGTCATCCTGTCCTTATCTCCTCAATGTCACCATGCTCGATGGCATCCCACACGCCTTGTGCCTATAAATTGACAAGCATATTTATCGACCCATGTCGTGGAGTTACTCTTCATGAGTAACGGGTACGAAGTGTTACACTCTCCTCCTTTCCGTTCTTTATCATTGTCACTTCTCCTCCAGTGACTTTGTATAGTGACAACATTTGTTTTGACATCCTTGCTCTGGTACCAAATGTTGGATGTGACTCTCGATCGAAAAAGTTAAGGAACACCTTGAGAGGAGAGATCTTTTGGAGCAAAGACAGCTTAAACACTTCGCTTTTCAATTTTTTTTTTTTTTTTGTTGTTGTGAAAAGAGCATAATCTCATGAATATTTATAGTGGAGAAAACACTAACTAGCTTCCTGAACTTTCTCCTCAAGTTAAGAACCACTAACAATTTTCTTAATTAAAGCACAAAACTTAGTCCACAATTTGGCAACTACGGTCAATTCTCCTATAGTTACTATATAACTTAGTAATAGCTCAAGTTTATTAGCTCACTAATAACTTAAGATAATATATGCTCTCATGGTTGCACACCCGAACGATCCCTACAAGTATTATTTGAGAAAAGTTTGAATAGCTACTTACATGGATGATGTATATCTTCTACAGGTAGCTTTTCTGTGTTAAAAGCTCTAAAATTTCTGAAATTTTTATGGTAGGTTCTAATTCAAGTCCATAGAGGGTTAGTATCGAAATCAAGATAAAGAACTGACAAAAGGAGGTCAAATATGCTAGAAAAGAGGAACTCACGTGCTTCCCATGCATGAGTACAGACAATCGCCTAGGAAGGAGATGCGTGCTCTTTGTGCAACACGTGGCACTCATTGATAGGCACGCCCGAGTTAGGTTAGGTCAGGTGGTCAGATAGGGTCACGAGTGATGAACTAGGTCACACTTAAGTTTGGATCAAGTCGCGGTTTGAGTCCACTACAACCACAACGCATGTCCTCATCAAGCGCCAACACACATCTCCTCCTTTCATGCAACACATGTCCCACTCCTTACTTGGCATGCTCCACCTCTAATTGCCTAACATGTGTCCATTCCTTTTATCACTTGTGTATGGATCTTCTAGATTCCCATCAATTATTTTTGTTCTTTTACAATTTATTTCCATTTTTATATCATTTTCTACTGAGGTTGAGTTTTAATCCATCTTTCCAATAAATATATATATATATATATATATATATTTTATTAATAGTGGGGAGAAATAAACGCGTTCAAAGTTGGTTCAAAACAAAAAATTTACAAATACACCATAACTCTAATTTTCGGCTTAGTTCATCGAACTTGTGTGAAATCTCTTCAAAATCAATATATTAAAAATTCATAATCTAATTTAAATAAAATCTCTAGTATATTTTGGAAAACCATAACCGAAACCAGTATATTTTGGACGATTCAAATGTCTAGATTGGGTCCGCACATTATTTTGAACAAACTTCATGGAGGGATTGTGTAACCAAAAGACTCCTCCTCCTCGTTGCTAGATTGGAAAATCCTAGAAAATGAATAAAATCCTAGAAGTTAGAGCTTAAAAGAAACAAATTAGAAAATTAATTCTTGTTGGGCCTCGAATGCTACAAATTCTCTTCCTTTAAGAGCTTTTGTCCCCATAAACAAATAATAGATTAGGATAAGACTTTGTTCTTCTCATATTTCCTAAGTGATCACATCGTCTTAATGGCTTCTCCACATAACCTTGAGCAAGGGAATTATTTTATTACGCAACTGCTTCACGACCCGA
Organism: Cucurbita moschata; assembly: GCF_002738365.1. Classification (NCBI taxonomy): domain Eukaryota; kingdom Viridiplantae; phylum Streptophyta; class Magnoliopsida; order Cucurbitales; family Cucurbitaceae; genus Cucurbita; species Cucurbita moschata. Next base: position 1,138,183 of record NW_019268575.1, read on the forward strand.
GCTAGTGTGCTAATGGGCTTCCCTTCCTAAGACGGGTCCTTTGTAATAAGGTGTGCCTCATGTTGTGCGACATGTGTAGGATCCTAGGGTGTACTACCATAGGATTGAGACATAGAATATGTAGTGCATAGCGATAAGGGTGCTTGACAACACTAGTCTTACGCCACAAGCTCTATCTTTCTAGGATCTCAAAGGGGCTTATGACCATTGGGCTCAACTTTTCCTTTTTTTTTTTTTTTTTTTTTTACCTCAACACCCCTTTCTTAGGTGCTACTTTCAAGAAGACAGTTACCCATAGCAAACTCAAGGTTTGCTCTATGAGAGTCTATATAGCTCCTTCGCCGACTCTATGTAGTCAATATTTTGTGCTTCATCTTCTACACTACTACGTTCATGACCTGCACTAACTCTATTCTCAAAAGCGGTTGTTTACTTACCTCTTTTCAGAATACAAGAATTTACATCTATGTCCATACAGAGCCTCCAATGGTATGATTGATTCATAATTATTATGGGAGACAAATCCCATAAACAGTAGAGATTAGTCCTACCAATTTGTGAAATATGTAACACCGACCCACAACATTTCTCTCAAGATTTGATGATGTGGATCAACCCGCTTGATTTAGTAGAAATAGTTATTAACTTGAGCAAATTTAGGAAAATGATTAGTGATTTATTTAAGAAAAGTTTTAGGAGAAGTTAGAAGTTATGAACTTTGTTGAGCAAGTTCAGGAAAATGGTTAATGCTTTATGGGGGAGAATTATTAGGTGGGTTTTAACTTGTTTAAGAAATTTGTTAGTGATTTCTCCCTTGTAAATACTCATGTATGCTCGGTTCACAACAAAAGAATAGTGCTTAAGGTTTTTCAGTTCAAATAAATTCTCCTTCCAAATGGTTCTTTCTGTTTCAGTTATTTAATTGGGTGTACTTAGATCAAAGGTCAAAACCAATAGGTTTAGTCTCACAGACAACCCTTCCATTTGAGGATGAAAAGTCCTCTAAATTACATCTCCAATGCCTTTTACACACTCTTCTAATATTGACTATAAATTACGTCTCCAATGCCTTTTACACACTCTTCTAAAAATTCAACATAAATCCAATGTTGTCTCGGTCAAACACAATGAAGGCGTAACATTGTGCAGACCAACTATCTCTTTAACTTATAACTAATCCCACCGTCTACTCATTATATGATCTTGCCTAGAATAAAGTGAGTTATCTTGGTCAATCCTTCCACGACAACTCTAATTTCATTGAAACCTTGCCTTGTTCTTGGTAATCTCGATATGCAAACCCATGCTAACATTTTCTCACTTCTACTAAGATATGTTTAGTGGCTATAATAACCCTATAAATTGTTATCTCAGGGCCTTTATCTGTTGACAAGTCGAGCATCACATATTTCGCTACGTCCTTCTTCATTTCTTGTCTCCAATAACTTACTCTTAAGTTTTGGTACATTTTCATACTTCTAGGGTAGAATGTATAAGATGTACCGTAGGTTTCAATCTGTCCTTTCATCTGAGGATGAAAGTCGTATCGACTCTAAGTTACGTCTCCAATTCTTTCTGCAAATGACATAAACATGGTGTCTTGGTTAGACATAATGAAGGCAGGAACATCGTGCAGACGAACTATCTCTCTAACTTATAAGCCCACTATCTACTAATTATATAATCTTGTCGAGTATAAAGTGAGTTATCTTGGTCAATCCTTCCACGAAAACTCTAATGTCATTGAAATCTTGTTTTGTTCTTGGTAATCTCAATATGGAAACCCATTCTAACATTTCCCCACTTCTACATAGATATGTTTAGTGGCTACAATAACCCAATAAATTGTTGTCTCTTGGCCTTTATCGGTTGACAAGTCAAGCGTCATATATTTCGCTACGTCCTTATTCATTTATGGCCTCCAATAACTTAGTCTTGAGTTTTGGTACATTTTCGTACTTCTAGGGTAGAACGTATATGATGTATCATAGGTTTCAATCATTATCTATTTCAAGATCTCATTGTCTATACAAATGGCTCACCCTTCTTAGTCATTTGGATTAATGTTGCTAGGATCCCAGAGAAGTCCTAAACAAGCTCCTATAATTACCGGTTAGCCCTAGAAAACTCCACACTTTTGTGACTGAGGTCGGTCTGGGCTATCTCATAACTGCCTCAAACTTAGCTGGATCCATTGTAATCCTATTACTCAATACCAAGTGAACTAGGAAGGCCACTTTCTACGGCTAGAACTCGTAGTACGAGAACTTGACGTACCACCGATGCACTCTCAACACAATAAGGATCTTTCTTAGGCGACCTTGGTGATCACCTCCATCTTGGAGTATGTTGTATGCCCTCAGAAAACCATGAAAACGGTAACAAATGAGTTCTAAACACTTAATTCATCTAATTCTTAAACTCTACAAGGTATCTCTCAGTACTCATAACAACTCTTTAAAAAATTCTTCCGTATGTCCTTTTATCTAATCCTCATTTCAAGGTAACCTGATCTTACCATGATCCTTACCATGATCTTAGTTTCTTCTCATGTGGCCAACTCCACCTCTTATCATCGTGACACCCTGACATATTGCTCACTTTGGACACTGTTACTTATCTGAGTTAAGTACGAGCTATTCGGGAAAGATAATTCTTCTGTGAGTCTTATGGTGTTCTCCTAGGCTAGCTCCTGTAATGTCTTATGGTTGACCTAGTCAAACCTCTTTTAGTAGTGATATTTCATCACTAGCTCATCCATGCACGACAACCTCTCAAGTCTTGATATGAGATCCTAAGAAATTCACTATAAGCTCTAGTGTGGTGACTAGTCTTCCTTAGCCCATAGGATGCTTCCTTTGCAGGTAGACATAATGTTCTATATCTAGGTTTCACCTAAGACAAACTATGTCTTCTGCCGGGCTTTCTTGTTTTCTAGCCATGAACACGACCATTTCTAAGGTGGTTCTTGAATCGTGTTATCTAGAGACTTTGCCTCTATCTGAACATGTTTCACAAGTATCTCATCTGCAACCATGCATGTAGAACTGGAGTTCAACTATTCGTAATCCAAGTAACCTATTCAAGGGTAGGTTCTTATCTTCTCAATGCCTAATATTATCTTTCTTCGAAGGGTGGTAGAGTGGGTCATACTGAAGGAGAATTAACTCTTCATCCATACAGCGGAAACATTGGGAACCGTTTTGATTTTTATTAATTAAAACAAAGCAATAAATACGAGAGTAAGAACTCTCCCTTGGTAGAAATCCAACTTGCAAGACTCCTTGAAGTATTCAATGATAAGATAAGGAATCAATACAAGGGGAATAAGATTCGGATTACCTTGTCGATCGAATATCTCAAGCCAAGAACACTTTGTTTGAGATTCGAATCACTCCAGAAGCAAGATCGATCATGTCTAGCTTCAATGATTCTTGTTGATCAAATATCTCAAATACTTGTTTGAGATTCGAATCACTCCACAAGCAAGATTGATCATATCAAGCTTGAATGATTCTACATGCAACCTAAACTACATAGAGTTGATGGTGTTAATATAACACATGCGGAAGCAATTTGGATCTTAGGCACTTTTAGAACATCAATTATTGTAAATCACTAGCATGTTCATAAGTATTAAAACTTAATGAGTTTAAATACTAACCTTTTGTAGTTCAAACTCCTTTTGCCTCACGAACTGGTTTCGAACCACCACTAGTGTCTTCTCCACTATCCTCCGGCCTTAGAACGGGATTGTGGAATCCGGTGAGTGACTAAACTTGGGAGGGATTTTGTATATGTGAAAGAGAGTGTTTGTGAGAAGTTTTTC
>NW_019268575.1:1142021-1143707 GCF_002738365.1 Cucurbita moschata
TTGTATGCCCTCAGAAAACCATGAAAACGGTAACAAATGAGTTCTAAACACTTAATTCATCTAATTCTTAAACTCTACAAGGTATCTCTCAGTACTCATAACAACTCTTTAAAAAATTCTTCCGTATGTCCTTTTATCTAATCCTCATTTCAAGGTAACCTGATCTTACCATGATCCTTACCATGATCTTAGTTTCTTCTCATGTGGCCAACTCCACCTCTTATCATCGTGACACCCTGACATATTGCTCACTTTGGACACTGTTACTTATCTGAGTTAAGTACGAGCTATTCGGGAAAGATAATTCTTCTGTGAGTCTTATGGTGTTCTCCTAGGCTAGCTCCTGTAATGTCTTATGGTTGACCTAGTCAAACCTCTTTTAGTAGTGATATTTCATCACTAGCTCATCCATGCACGACAACCTCTCAAGTCTTGATATGAGATCCTAAGAAATTCACTATAAGCTCTAGTGTGGTGACTAGTCTTCCTTAGCCCATAGGATGCTTCCTTTGCAGGTAGACATAATGTTCTATATCTAGGTTTCACCTAAGACAAACTATGTCTTCTGCCGGGCTTTCTTGTTTTCTAGCCATGAACACGACCATTTCTAAGGTGGTTCTTGAATCGTGTTATCTAGAGACTTTGCCTCTATCTGAACATGTTTCACAAGTATCTCATCTGCAACCATGCATGTAGAACTGGAGTTCAACTATTCGTAATCCAAGTAACCTATTCAAGGGTAGGTTCTTATCTTCTCAATGCCTAATATTATCTTTCTTCGAAGGGTGGTAGAGTGGGTCATACTGAAGGAGAATTAACTCTTCATCCATACAGCGGAAACATTGGGAACCGTTTTGATTTTTATTAATTAAAACAAAGCAATAAATACGAGAGTAAGAACTCTCCCTTGGTAGAAATCCAACTTGCAAGACTCCTTGAAGTATTCAATGATAAGATAAGGAATCAATACAAGGGGAATAAGATTCGGATTACCTTGTCGATCGAATATCTCAAGCCAAGAACACTTTGTTTGAGATTCGAATCACTCCAGAAGCAAGATCGATCATGTCTAGCTTCAATGATTCTTGTTGATCAAATATCTCAAATACTTGTTTGAGATTCGAATCACTCCACAAGCAAGATTGATCATATCAAGCTTGAATGATTCTACATGCAACCTAAACTACATAGAGTTGATGGTGTTAATATAACACATGCGGAAGCAATTTGGATCTTAGGCACTTTTAGAACATCAATTATTGTAAATCACTAGCATGTTCATAAGTATTAAAACTTAATGAGTTTAAATACTAACCTTTTGTAGTTCAAACTCCTTTTGCCTCACGAACTGGTTTCGAACCACCACTAGTGTCTTCTCCACTATCCTCCGGCCTTAGAACGGGATTGTGGAATCCGGTGAGTGACTAAACTTGGGAGGGATTTTGTATATGTGAAAGAGAGTGTTTGTGAGAAGTTTTTCTCAAGGTTTTTCATCAAGATGAAGAATCCCCTCCAAGTATCATGATCACTCTATTTAAAGAGTCAAGTTTGCATGTTCAATGCAAACTTGAGATCACCAAATTTTGACACTTAAAATTCCACTCAAGAGTTTGGGATTATGTGGCAAGCATGCATGTTTGAGTTAACCAAATTTTGACACTCAAAATTCCACTCAAACTTGTGGGG
>NW_019268575.1:1144461-1144716 GCF_002738365.1 Cucurbita moschata
ATCTGATATAACCATGATTAGTAAGTCGATCCTTCACAGGTTGTTCGTAACTAGAGCTGGGTCAATTTACCGTTTTACCCCTGAAGTTACTTCTTGTTCCTTATGTCTCACTGATCCTCTAATGAACCATTGGTTTGTGGTCCAACCAGTAAACCAAATCCCTCTCAGGCCAATGAGAGGGTGGGGCCCCTTGTTCAAGACCTGGAGTCAGTGCTTAAGGGAACTACCTTTCTTCTATCCCTAAGTGGGTAGGAG
>NW_019268575.1:1144938-1146366 GCF_002738365.1 Cucurbita moschata
AATGATCGTAAAGTTCACTTTATTCAATAACAATTTTTACTGAATAAACATCAATAATAACTTTATTGAAAATAGAATATATCTTTGTTTACAAACTATGAGTTTTAGGACATAAAACCCAACAAGAGTTGCAAAGAAACTTAGCCATTGGCTAAAGAAAAGCACAAATGCTTCTTTTGATATATCTTCTAAGTCTGATTACAAATACAACATAGATGACTTTATATAGCCTCAAAATGAAAGCATTCTAAAAGTTGTAACATTCACACTTTATGGCCATAATTAGCCATTAGGTAAATATAACCGAAATTAAATAAAAAGTCTTAAAACACAATAACTCTAAATTATAACCCACCCAAAATTTACAACAATCAAACTTTTTTCTTCTTCAATGTAGCATGAATTGAAACATCTTTTGATAATTTTGACAACCTTTTCTTCACATCTTCATTGAAGCATATTGTATGATTGATGTCTCTTGGTTCATATCAATTCAATGTAGAAGTTCTTTCACATTCTACAAGATCTTCCTTGCTATGACTCGAATATAAGATCAAGAGTTTAATAAATTAATGATATAAAATTAATTAATTAAACTTTTAATTAATCAATTTTAATTCATTAACTATAGGTCATTCCACTCTAGACTTAGAGTTGCACTCTTATGCACGGACAAGTTATGTCCATTGATATAATCATTACAAGCAAGTCAATCCTTCACGAGTTGTTCATAATTACAACTGGATCAAAAGTTTGTTTTACCCATATAATTACAGTTTTCACCTTAAGTACCACTAATTCTCTAATAAACAATTTGTTTATGATCCAACCATAAACCAAGTCCCTTTCGGGCCGATGAGAGGGTTGGACCCCATTGTTTAAGTCCCAAAATAAGTATTTAAGAAAACAATTAATTTGCTTTCCTTATAATAAAAAGGAGCAAATTCCATCTCATGATATTATGTTATCATTTGGTAAAGTCCCCAAAATGGTAGACATATTGAATCGGCTACAAGAGCCATTTTCACCCATACAAATCAAAGGACAAACCCTCATAGGCAGGAGTTCATAATTCACTCAAGATTAAGATCACATGGTCATCATGTGAAATATTAATTTTCTCAATTAACGGATTATAAAGAGATATTAAATATTTCTTAGTCCAGTTTTATACAAACTCTCATTGCATAGGATACTCCCACTCACATGTCACCACATGAACGATTTGGATCAAATCATTTGTAACGGTTACAAAGTGGGTCGTATCAATAGTATCAGGATAAGACACCCAATCTTATCCATATACTATAGACCCTTTCGGTTATTACTTGAACACAATCCTCTTATATGTCAACCACATATTTTTCAAGATTGCATTATTAATCTTGGATTTTTCCTACGATGTTTGACAATTAAATTATAAATAAA
>NW_019268575.1:1146376-1189830 GCF_002738365.1 Cucurbita moschata
GTAAATATAACCGAAATTAAATAAAAAGTCTTAAAACACAATAACTCTAAATTATAACCCACCCAAAATTTACAACAAGCAAACTTTATTCTTCTTCAATGTAGCATGAATTGAAACATCTTTTGATAATTTTGACAACCTTTTCTTCACATCTTCATTGAAGCATATTGTATGATTGATGTCTCTTGGTTCATATCAATTCAATGTAGAAGTTCTTTCACATTCTACAAGATCTTCCTTGCTATGACTCGAATATAAGATCAAGAGTTTAATAAATTAATGATATAAAATTAATTAATTAAACTTTTAATTAATCAATTTTAATTCATTAACTATAGGTCATTCCACTCTAGACTTAGAGTTGCACTCTTATGCACGGACAAGTTATGTCCATTGATATAATCATTACAAGCAAGTCAATCCTTCACGAGTTGTTCATAATTACAACTGGATCAAAAGTTTGTTTTACCCATATAATTACAGTTTTCACCTTAAGTACCACTAATTCTCTAATAAACAATTTGTTTATGATCCAACCATAAACCAAGTCCCTTTCGGGCCGATGAGAGGGTTGGACCCCATTGTTTAAGTCCCAAAATAAGTATTTAAGAAAACAATTAATTTGCTTTCCTTATAATAAAAAGGAGCAAATTCCATCTCATGATATTATGTTATCATTTGGTAAAGTCCCCAAAATGGTAGACATATTGAATCGGCTACAAGAGCCATTTTCACCCATACAAATCAAAGGACAAACCCTCATAGGCAGGAGTTCATAATTCACTCAAGATTAAGATCACATGGTCATCATGTGAAATATTAATTTTCTCAATTAACGGATTATAAAGAGATATTAAATATTTCTTAGTCCAGTTTTATACAAACTCTCATTGCATAGGATACTCCCACTCACATGTCACCACATGAACGATTTGGATCAAATCATTTGTAACGGTTACAAAGTGGGTCGTATCAATAGTATCAGGATAAGACACCCAATCTTATCCATATACTATAGACCCTTTCGGTTATTACTTGAACACAATCCTCTTATATGTCAACCACATATTTTTCAAGATTGCATTATTAATCTTGGATTTTTCCTACGATGTTTGACAATTAAATTATAAATAAAATATTAAAAATTATTGTTAAAAACTAAATAATTGATTACGAGACTTTAGGGCATAAGTTCCAACACATACTTACACTATAATTGTTGCCCTCGACTCCAAGGTTCACTAGTCTACCTTGACTTTGTGAGCACACTTGTCCAATCTTAAAGACGCCCTAAAACATGGTCAAATAATCTTGATACCCACGTGCTAATGTTGTGCTTGTACCTTTCCTCTGAGGTCCGTAGCAACTTGTCATCTCTTGGGCGATCCTTCACTTGGATCACCCCATCATGGTATAATCCGCCCTTCACACTCCTAGAAGTCTATAACTTGAACTTAATCTCTAAAACTCGAATCCAAACCTTGTAGCCATGACCTCAAGATTGGTGGATTTTATTTCTTAACATGCTAACTTATCAAGAATTCTCTAAAGGTATTTATCTGCTTAAGGAGTGTTTAATTCCTTTGGTAGACCTTGCTTGAGTGAACTATACTTTATGAGGCTACTACATGATCTGCATGAAGCATGCTTGTCTTCTGGAGTTATAGTCACGGGAGGTTGGATCATAGATACCTCCTAATCTGGTACCGAGCCTTAAGGTATCTCATGCCCTAATCTAAGGGTTGGACGTCTCGCACTTTGTGACGACAGCTCTCTATCTTCCTAAGGTCGATCCACTAGCTCATGACCTCTATCTACCTCATCACTGTATCTAAATAGTATAACTCAAATCCAACATCATCTTATAGGATTAATGTTCACTATTAACATCTTAGATGTCATCATAACTGTAATGCAAGAGAAAAAGAAAAAGAGAAAAAAAAAAGGCGGGGCTAAGTCAACTAAGGGGCAAAAATGTCATTTTGCCCCTCCAGTCCTAATAGAGGTCCAAGGAGAACCTCGTCAAATCCCTGCAAAAGAAAGAAAGAGATAGAGAAAAATTGGAGAGAAGTCAGCCTGGAAGATTAACGGACCACCGCCGGAATCCATCCTCAGACGAGACTCGTACAAGGATCGAGAGGCTAGCGAGGCCGACGCTCCGTCAAGACCCAAGAACACTTCGCGAGGTAAGATTCTGAACAATATTTCTCATATCCGAGTTTTCCCTCTGTGAATCGATCCTAAAATGCTGTAATATTCACCTAGGAACAACTCACTCACGGTCTGTGAAGAAGTTGGCCGAAACCTCAACCCGAAGGCGGAGATCTGAGAGTCGTCTGAGAATGGTGAGTGAACTTCCGACGTTCTTAACTCGTTTGGTAGTCAAGCAAAAAATTACAAAAAAAAATACGAGGACGTAGCCCGTAACACGATCTAAAACTTTGTCGAAGGAATCATGTTGATCCGATCAACGAATCGAAAGATATGAAAATCGGAAAAGAGGACTATGTTTCAATTTTCAGAGGGCAGAGAAGAAAGAAGAAAGAAAAAAAAAAGTGTCGGCCGGCGAGCGCCGGACATGCGTCGACCATCGGCTGGAGCAACGCAGCTTCAGCGAGGCGTCGACACGTGTCACCTGCAAGCCGGGCCGATCGCGACGCGAGCCGAGCCGACCAGACCGGCCGACCCGCGACTACGCGGAGGCGGGCGCGCGTGACCACGCACTCCCAGCGCGCTACTGGCGCGTGAGCGCACGTGGGACGACCAATTTGGCCTGGTTGCTTTCTGTTTGCCCGATTTTTGTCCTGGTTCCAGTTCTAATACAGTTTTTACATGAATAGGGACCTAATTTAAAGAAATCAGTATTTTTGGACACCTCACGGGCAAAGAAACGCTAGAAAAAGGCACGCGTCAACCAGGTAAGTCACCACTCGGTATTTAGTTAGAAGTACTTGTAGGATTCGCTTGGATTGCATGCATGCTAGTAGTTTTACTTCAGATTAGCTCTCCATGTAAATTATATGTCAGAGTATTTGATATGATTGTATTGGGTGAATTACATCAGTGTCGTTGTATGCTTTATGCTTCCGCTGTATGTATGCATGCATTTAATTTATGTTGGAATTGTGTATTCCGTGTTCCGGGTGCTTGATGGACGAATTCGCCCCGTTGAGCGCAAACTTCGTGCTCTGGGTGCTTGGTGGAGGTCATTGCCCCGTTGAGCCGGTATGCCTAGTTTGCATAAATTATATAGTACGAGGTTAGAAGACGATTGCATGCACACTCTGTTAATTGCTAGAGCCCATTTCTATGATAAGCTTAGGGAACTATTGTTAGGAGCGATATGTCGCTCCAGCCAGTTTAATTTTCCCCTAGGGACTTAGCGGTTTACCACGACAAGAGGGTACCTCGGAGTGTTCATAGATTGCTAGCGTGAGAACGGTATCTATAGCTTCGTGGGAGGACCAAGGGTCCCTAATCAGTCCTTACTGCTCTTAGCCATTTCGCATGAGAAATGTGTCCCCACGTCGTACAGCCCATTAGCTGCATGGGAACGGGTTGGGTCACGCCCCCCATAGGGGGACTATATGGGCGTAGGGGTATTCAACACACCCCTAGGCTAGATACCATGTAGTCCCAGACAGCCATGTAGAGGTAGCACCTTATAGAGAGATACCGACCACATTAGGTAGGCGTAAGAAACCTCTAGGCGTTTAATGAAAGGACGATGAGCCGCTGAAACCCAAGGGGCAAGCCCCAAGGGACTAAGATTAGAACCAAACGTCCTAGAACCGAGTAGGAAACCGTGGGAATTCTATTAAATTAAGATGCGAAGAGAGCCTACAAGTAGGTGGCTTACTGAGTATAATTTTTATACTCATCCTTGCTATGTTTTCCTTTTTTTCAGGAGCGCGAGGCGTCGGTCAAGGGCGGGCGTGATGGAGGCGGGGTTTGTCACAGAGGAACGGGTTGTCCCGGGACGTCAATCTAGTCTTTATTTTGTATTTGCATCATTTCGAAATTTATTTTGTTTTGTCTGTTTGTTGTTTAAAAACTTTATTTGAATTTAAGGATTTTCCCTACTTCATATTTAAAACACTTCATGCATTTGTGTCTTGTCGCTAGTCACGATCTATAGTAAAATATTGGGTCGTGACAATAACTGAATATCTTTCTAAGTAACCCAAATCATAATCAAGATCATATAGAACTTATAAAATAATATACACTACTTAAGAGGGATAGACTACATACCTAGTTGTGGGGGGTGTGTGGTCGAGCTGAGTCATAGAGATGTACAACTCTTTACCTAAAATAAAAGTCTATAGGTCCTAAAACCCAAGTGCTCTAATATCAATCTGTCACAACTCGATTTTGGATGTTTCGAATCTCAGATCATAACGCAAAAGACAAAGACAAAGACAAAAGTAGAATAAAATAAAATAAAAGATAAAAATATGATAAAATTTAAATCAAATTAAAGCAAACAATACCAAAAAACCAAATCCAACTACAAGATGGTATTGTTCAAATTTATTACAAACGGGAAAAATGGGTTCGGGATACAATTATAAAACGAAATACAAGGACGAACAAATGCTCCAGAATGACTCCCTCTGTAATCGCGCAACTCTCAAACACTTCCTCACCTTGACCGACAACATGTGACTCCCTCTCTTATCCGCACTTTGGTTCTCTCTTAGTCTCTCTTTAGATCATTTGTACATAGTATACATCTTCTCAGGCAACTTCAACAAGGGAAAAAACACAATGCAACGTCGTAGGTAATCAAACAACTCAGGTGAATAAAAACTACTTGAATATTGAGTCAAACTATGTCCTGATTTCGAACGTAGAGTTGATAATGTTTGGTTCATAATTCGAGTGCTGAGTTGATAATGCTTTGGATCGTGGTTCGAATCGATGGATCAATATTTCAAAGTTGACATGTATACCTTTTTATTTGTTGGGAGTTCAGCTTAAATAGCTTAATGGGTGGTAGGTACAACTTAACTTCTCACTAATATGATCATGTTCTTCATTGTCAATAACGACGTGACTTCTTAGTTATTACCGCAAGTTGTTTATTTGTATAATTGATATCGAACTCTATTAAATTTACTTATGAGATATCATTCTCGAACGATATTCCAATCGGGTGAGAAAATAAAGAAATTGTTCAAAAACATTGTGCTAGCTACTGAGAGTGGGAGCGGGAGTGTGAATTAGAGCTAAAAAGTGAGAACACAAGTGTCGGGAGTGAAAGCAAGGGCAAGAATTAGAGTATGAAAACAGATGAATAATGTAATTTTACATGTATATGAATCCGGAGCGAAGGATTATCGAAAGTTGATTTTTAAAGTGGGATCGAATTTTATTTTGGTCTAAATTTTTGGTCCATCCATAATTTTTTTTTTGGTTCAAATCGACACAAATCTTAAAGTAATCGGGATGGAATGTACAAAAAAGCATTGCGTATGTGGCAAAAAAATAAAGCCTAAAATCTGTCACTTGGAATGGAACTTGTGAGAAGGATAAATGGAGAGGCACATCAAAACTCACGTAGGTGTCGTTTAGTTCTTCGAATTTAAGAATTTCAGAGTGCCTTTTACGAAGAGAGTTCGGCACGAACCACCGTCCGTGGATTCTCATTCTACCCAACTACCATGTTCCCGAGATTCAATTCCCATTTATTATTCTCCTTCTCCATCTCCATCTCCATCTCCCTTTGTTTATCTCCATGAAAAGGTACTCTGAATTCCGAATCTACAATTTAATTTCTCTAATTCGAATCAGTTACGTTTTTGATTTATGCGTCTCCCATCATCCAGGTTGCGAAACGAGATTTAAGGGTGAAATTTTGCGCTATTTGAATCCGAAGCTTACAAGTCCGAATTGATTTATTGATTTTGTCGCTATGTCTCTCCGTAGACGGACTTTGCTCAAGGTCATCGTTCTTGGTGACAGTGGGTATGTGCAATCATCTTCTAGGGTTCCTCTGTTGCTTACTTTTGTACGCGCTTTCGTTAATTTTGAATTTCGGTTTCTCAATGTTGTTTGGTTTTTGTTTCAGGGTTGGCAAGACGTCGTTGATGAACCAGTATCCTTCTGAAAATTGGTTGTTGATTATGATATTGATCCGCGTTTTGAGCGTTTATATGCGATCTTGGAATTCACGGTTCATTTCTCTTAGTTTGCCCCTTCATGTTATCTGAAATACGTATGCCTCTTGCTTCAGTTCATGTTGGAATAATGTGATTAATCTCTTGTTTTGTTGGATTATCGACTTGATGGGAGGGTTGGATAATTTGGATGACATTCTCTTTTCTTTTCTTTTCTAAAATTTGGATTTCATGTCGTTTGACCATTTTTTCATGTTTCCTCGTGTATTTCTAGTATGTTGTGTTTATAGAGATTTTGGCCCATTAGAATCGATGATGAGTAATCATTCCTGTTGAACTGGAATATGGGTCATTAACTAGCTGATCAGATACGTGCACAAGAAGTTCAGTCAGCAATATAAAGCTACAATTGGTGCAGATTTTGTCACCAAGGAACTTCAAATTGACGACAGGCTTGTCACACTTCAAGTGCGTGTTCTACTTAAAATCGTTGGCATGTCGATGCTGTGTAGACTGTCGATTTTGGAACTATTATGTACTCATGTTTATGCTAAATCATTGATATTTGCATTGCTAGATATGGGATACAGCCGGACAAGAAAGATTTCAAAGTCTTGGAGTTGCTTTCTATAGAGGGGCTGATTGCTGTGTTCTAGTCTATGATGTTAACGTGATGAAGTCATTTGACACACTCGACAATTGGCACGATGAGTTTCTTAGACAGGTGGATCAATTCAGTTCTTAAGTTTTACTCTGTTACTAGGATCTTGTACAGCTGGTGTGAGGAAGAATTCTTTGATTGTTTTGCATTATTATTATTTTCTATATATGAAATCATTTTCCTACTGATGATCGAATACCACCGAAGTTTGTCCAGTCTTGTCCAATAGGATTATACCTCTAGGTTTTTTTTCATGTCATTCTTTGGGAAATAGTTGTACAGTAATGATTCCAGACAAGGGGAAGCAGCTTTTTCGTTCGTAGGACGGGTTGCATGTATAGGAACGACTGGTTCAATTAGATTGATCTATTAGTTTAATTTTCTTTTATAATTCTTCATTTTGTTAGATTTATTTATTTTGTTGTTCTGTGATTGTTGTTTAGGTACTTATTTAATAAGCTAGCATATGGTTCCTCTAAAGCTTTGTCTAAAACACCTCTAAAGATCTTTTTGTATTCAAAAAGTACCTTAAGTTGAGGAGCAACTGCCTACGAGGTCATTTGTGCCTGCCTTGTAGATATTGTTTTGGCTTTTTATTCAGTAGCTTTCTCTATTGCTGGCGTGTGCCCGTTTCTTGAACTTCGCAAGGTTATACCCTGCCTCTTTTTATTATTATTTTTTTTCTTTCTCATCGAAGAACTGTTGTTTTATTTGCATTACTCCGCAATTCTTGATTTGTGTTGCTAAGGTAAGATGTTTTTGAAAATTGTGATCGAAATACCGTTGTAGTGGACAATGATATGTCAGAAAAAAGATTTTGCTCACAAAGAGTATTGCAGGCACATGTGCGTTAGACAAATAAAAGAAAGACACTTATGCACCCGTGCTCTCTTGGTTCTCTGCATGTGTTTAGTATGTGTGCTAGTCTGAGTATGTTTTTTTTTATGAGTCTAAATTAGTATTGATCCTATGTCTTTCAGGCAAATCCACCTGACCCTAGGACGTTCCCATTTATATTGCTTGGAAATAAGATTGACATTGATGGTGGGAATAGTCGAGTGGTAAGGAATAAGGATGTCTGGACCTGGCCAAGTTGAACTTTGCCTTTTCTTTTCATGTTGACCTGATTATTATTTCTGTAGGTTTCTGAGAAGAAAGCTAGGGAATGGTGTGCATCAAAAGAAAATATTCCGTACTTTGAAACATCAGCTAGAGAAGACTACAACGTCGATGCTGCATTTTTGTGCATTGCCAAGACTGCATTAGCCAATGAACATGAGCAGGATATGTAAGTTTCTGAATGTGAATTTTTTCACTAGTGTGTTCTCAGAATAACTTTTTTTTTTATTGAGGTAATTTTTTTATTATGATTTGGGTTACCCAGAAAGATATTCAGTTGTGATGACGTCCTAAGATGTTAAATAGTGAACGTTAACCCTATAAGATGATGTTGGATCTGAGTTATAGTGTCTATATATGGTGGTGAGGTGGGGAGGGGTCATGAGATAGTCTATTGACCTTGGAAAGACAGAGAGGTGATGTTACAGAGTGCGAGATGTCCAACCTTAGATTTGGGTATGACAAGCCTGCTTGATGCAGATCATGTATTAGTCTCAGATAGTTTAGTTCATTCAGGAAATGGTCACTAGAGGAATTAAGCACTCTACGAACGTACCATTACCCTTAAAGAGTTTTGGGTAAGTTGGCATGTCAAGATTAAATTTTACCAACCTTGAAAGGGCTATGGACGTCATGGCTGCCAGGTTTGGGTTGGAGTCTTTAGATACTAAATTCAATTTATGGACTTCTAGGAGCGTGAATGGCGCATTATACCATGATGGGGTGATCCAAGTGAAGGATCGCCCAAGAGATGACAAGTTGCTAACGACTTCAAAGCAAAGGCCCAAGCACAACAGTGTTGAGGATTGTTGGGAGGGAGTCCCACATTGGCTGATTTAGGGAATGATCGTGGGTTTTTAAGTAAGGAATACATCTCTATTGGTATGAGGCCTTTTAGAGAAGCCCAAAGAAAAGCCACGAGAGCTTATGCTCAAGGTGGACAATATCATACCATTGTGGAGATTTGTGATTGCTAATATGGCATGAGAGTCATGCCCTTAACTTAGTCATGTCAATAGAATCCTCAAATGTTGAACAAAAAAGTTGTGAGCCTCGAAGGTGTAGTCAAAAGTGAAGACTCCAGAGAAGGAGTCGAGCCTCGATTAAGGGAGGCTGTTCGAGGGTTCCGTAGGCCTTAGAAGAGGCTCTATAGTGTACTTTGTTTGAGGGAAGGATTGTTGGGAGGGAGTCCCACATTGGTTGATTTAGGGAATGATCATGGGTGTATATACATCTCCATTGGTATATGAGACATTTTGGGGAAGCCCAAAGCAAAGCCATGAGAGCTTATGCTCAAAGTGGACAATATCATATCATTATGGAGAGTCGTGATTCCTAACCAACAGTAGCACGTGGTTATCAGAATTATATGACCACGTTTTAAACCGTCTTTAGGACTGGGCAAGTGTGCTCTCAAAGTCAAGGTAGACTAGTAAACCTTGGAGTCGAGGGCAACAATGATAGGGTAAAGTTATGGCCAACTCTACCCCCGTCTTTCAGGCAAAATGTCGTTATTGAGATAAATACACCTCCACAAATTCTTTTCAAAAGAGCTTTCCAAATAACCTCTTGATGTTATATGCATACATACAAACATATATCTACTCACAATTGCATTCCCACACATGGTTGGTATTTAGGTAAAAATTAGATGGAAAGCACTTGGTTTTTAATGCCCCTGATAGATGGTGAATAATCTCCCAAATAGTTTCAAGCTTGTCTTGGTGAAGTAGAGGTGATTAAATATGAAACTCTCAAGTTGAGTTGTTTCGTATGGGGAGATAATGTAGTCTATATGCTAGCTTAGTTGGTTGTTATCCTTAGGATATCTTCCTCTTCTGAGATGCGATCTAAGTTTTTTCTTTCGGTATGTCGATATATTTAAATTTCCAGTTTTATTTTTGGGATGTAACAATTGAACGAGGACATTGTAGCATGTCAAAATCCTAGCTTGACCCTGGCTTTAACATAACATATGCCAGCAATTGCTATGTTTCTTCAAGTCTATACGGATCATGAAATTGCTAATCCTTTCCAAACTAGAACTGCACCGAGTATATATACATTTTTTTTTTTCTTCACCCATCACTTTATCCCCTACATGTTTTTTGATAACTCGATGTTATAGTTTGATGGTTGTCAAATGAATTTAGTCGAAGTGTGCATAAAGTCGTACTCATTTAGTAAAGAAATATTGTTCTTCAATATGGTGATTGGCTTTATGTGTAAGAATTAAAGCTAATACAACAGAATTTGCCGTACACTTTTTTTTTTTCGATTCCATAATTGATTTCCATTTATCAGTTGATTGTGTATTTTTACTGCAGAATTTCATTTCTTGTGTTGTTATAGTTGCTATGCAATCTATGTGCGTGTTTTATTATTGGTGTTTTTGTTCTTCATTTGTTACGAGACCGAAAAATACAAACTCCTTACCGTTCTTGAACGCAATTGTAGATATTTCCAAGGAATCCCGGAAACGGTCGTGGAGACTGAGCAAAGAGGTGGTTGCGCGTGCTGAATCCAGAAACTGAGGGGACTCGGAACTATCACACTCCCATCCTTTTGGTTCCAATTCTTTTTATACATTTTTGCTTTGGTTTTGTGATTCATGACTAATCCTTGATTGCACACCCTCTGTTCCATGATCTAACAACCACTGAGACTTGAGATTATCCTTTTCTGTTCTTTTCTTTTATTTTCTTTTCTTTTTTTTTTTTTTTTTTTTTTTTTTTTTTTTTTTTTTTTTTTTTTTTTTTTTTGAAGAAATTAGCTTCCTTTTTGGTGAGGTACGAAAGAACTTTGTGGGATCTCGTGTGAAGGATCCATTATTTCGAGGATTCTCAGCACCGCTGTGTTTTTCAGTTAATCGTTTTTGAGATGAACGAACACTACGGTGATTCCTGTTCTATTTGAACTTTTTTTAAGGAACTGAGAGTGGATTCATTGGTTTTTTTTAGTCTGATTTATTGTATGTGCCATTAGCTCTTATGAGCAAACCATTAATCCTGTTCATGTCTTAAAAATAAAAATTAAAATTAAAAAAAAAATCTTGAAAGTGTTAATTCTAGTGGGGTTTAAAAAATTTGATTACCTAAACTTCACTCACTCAATAGAGTCGAAATAACAAAAAAATAAAAATAAATAAATAATAATAATAATAATAAATAAATAAAAAGAAGTCTCTTCTTTTCATCTCACTCAATGGTTGGAAGACTTCAATTCCTACCGAAACAGAGTCGTAATAACCAAAAAAAAAAAAAAAAAAAAAAAAAAAAAAAAAAAAAAAAAAAAAAAAAGATTTTCATCTCACTTAATGGTTGGAAACTAGTCTATTAGACGAACACGACTCTCCACAATAGTATGATATTGTCCACTAGTATGATATTGTCCACTTTGAGCATAAGCTCTCATGGTTTTGCTTTGAGTTTCCCCAAAATGCCTCATACCTAACAGTATTCTTTGTTTCATGGTTTTGCTTTGAGTTTCCCCAAAAGGCCTCATACCTGACAGTATTCTTTGTTTATAAACCCATGACCATTCTCTAAATTAGCCGATTTGAGACTTTCATTATCCAACACCTCCAACAAAGCACGCCTCCTCTTAATCGAGGCTCAACTCCTTTGGAGTCTTAGTCATTTTTTACTGCCTTCGAGGAAGCTTGACTCCTTTTTCTTTTTGGAGTCCTTTGTTCGACATTTGAGGATTTACCAATCTATTGGCATGACTAAGTTTAGGGCATGGGTCTAAGAGCCTACGCCTCTAGACATCTGAAAGAGTATGAGCGCAACTACCCCACCCACGATCTGGGACTAGCAGCCGTGGTATGTGCATTGAAAACCTGGCGTCACTACCTGTATGGGGAGAGAGTTCAGGTGTACACGGACCATAAGAGCCTCAAGTATTTGTTTACACAGAAAGAGCTCAACACGAGACAGCGAAGGTGGTTAGAACTAGTTAAGGACTATGACATTGAAATACTTTACCACCTAGGAAAAGCTAATGTAGTGGCAGATGCCTTGAAGAAAGACAGCCCACACATCTGCCCTGATCAGGAGGTAGAAGTATCTACAGGATGAGATATAGATGGCTGGAATAGAAATCTTGGTTAGAGGCATCACCGCTCAACCAGCGCAATTTTCAGTCCAACCCACCCTCAAGTATGTGAGTCGGTGTTTGACCTGTTAGCAGGTAAAGCCCCGAGACAGCGACCAGCAGGGTTGTTGCAACCGTTGAATATCCCATAGTGGAAATGGGAGGAAATAAGCATGGATTTCATCACGGGCCTACCAAAGACTCGACGAGGCTTTAATGTCATCTGGGTCATTGTGGACAGATTGACTAAGGCAGCCCACCTTATGCCCGCCAGAGCTACTTACCGAGTGGACCACTGAGACCAGTTGTATGTCAAGGAGATAGTCCGCCTGCATGGCATGCCAGTGACCATTGTGTCTGATAAGGATGCTAAGTTTACTTAACTTCTGGAAAGGGTTACAGAAGGCGTTGGGAACGCAACTCAAGTTCAGTACAGCTTTTCATCCTCAGACCGATGGGCAAACCGATAGGCATAATCAGACTCTAGAGGGTATGTTGAGGGCATGTGTGATAGACTTTGCAGGTTGCTGGGATGAGCACCTAACCCTTATGGAGTTTGCTTATAACAATACTTACCAAGCAACCATACAAATGACACCATTCGAAGCTCTATATGGGCGGAGGTGCAGAACCCCTATATTCTGGGAGGAGGTAGGCAAGAAATAGCTGTTGGGGCCGGAGTTGGTACCAACGCAGCGGTACAGAAAATCAAACAGAGGATACTCTTTGCACAAAGTCGGCAGAAGAGTTATGCAGATTCTCGTAGGAAAGACCTCGAGTTTGCAGTGGGTGATCACGTCTTCCTAAAAGTAGCCACCATGAGAGGAGTGCTGAGATTTGGGAAGAAGGGCAAGCTGAGCCCGAGATTCGTGGGACCCTTTGAAGCCCTAGAAAGGATAGGGCCCGTGGCCTATAGACTAGCGTTGCCACCCACACTTGCTGCGGTGCACAACGTATTCCATGTATCGATGTTGAGAAAGTACACCCTAGATCCCACTCACATCATTGATCACGAGACGCTTCCCATCCAGAAGGACCTATCATATGAGGAGAAACCCATAGGGATAATGGCACGTGATGTGAGGAGACTACGAAGAAGGGAGATACCCTTAGTCAAGGTTATATGGGAAAACCATCGAGACAACGAGGCCACCTGGGAATGTGAGGATGACATGAGGAGATCTTACCCCGAACTCTTTCGGGGAGGATCAACTTTCGAGGACGACAGTTCCTAAGGTGGGGAGGATTGTAGCGCTTGAGTTTTTTTTAAAAAAAAAAACTAGGTCACAATAGGGGCAAACTAGTCATTTTGCTTATTACTTGAGGGGTCTAATTTGGTTGAGTCATAATTCGGAAAAGAGAAAGAAGAGGGGAGAGAAAGAGGAGAAAAAAGAGGGAAAGAAGATTAGGGTTTTTGAGGAAGGAGGAGGAGATCGGATCAGAACCCGGAGATCCGAATCCTCAATCTAAACTGTTAATAGTCCAAGGCAAGGTGCTCTCACGAATCGCACCTTCCTATTTCGTCAAAACGTCCAAGAACTTCAGGTTAATCCACGATGTCTAGATCGAGAAGTCATTAAGATTTTCGTGTGTTAGCGACGTTTTGTATTGATCCTTGGACTCTTACCCTCAACAGCGTTATTTGGTTAAGTTCTGGAGTGAAGGCGGCCAAGATTGGTGTTCGAATCGGACTTTCAAGAAAACGTGATTTTCGGTAAGAATTGGTGTTTTTCTCCGAATTTGAACTCAAATATTAAGATCTGTGATTATCAAAAAAATATAAGAAAATTGTTTCGAAGGAGTAGAATATGAGATCTACAATGTTCGTGAAGAAAATTTGTTGAATCGGATTATGGATTGGAAGGTAAAAAAATTGGAAGAAAATAGATCGAAACGTGAAAGAGGCCTGGAAAATGGAAAAAACACAAGAGAGAGGGTGGAGAGCCGCTACGCGTCGGCCGGCGTGTGGAGGAGCGCAGCGGAACCGGTGATCGACACGTGTCGATCACCCGGCTGGTGAGGCATGTCCTCACCCGGCAGCGGACACGCGTCAGGCACGTGGATCCGGCCGGCCCGACCTGTGCCGCACGCAAATCGCCCGACCCGGCACCCCTGACCCGCGCCTACTCGGGAAGCCGCGCGTGGGCACTCACACGTAGAAACCTCTAGGGCGAATGTGACGTGCGTGGGGGCGTGTGAGCCACTATTTTTCTTTTCGTTCGGTCTCTATTTACTTGTTTTCCGACCCGATTTTGGTGCTGACCCTATTATTATGTAAATTAGGACTTGTCAAGGAAATTCCAGAATTGTTGGTATCCATTCCGTCAAGAAAACTCGAACTCGGGAAGGCACGCTCAACCAAGTAAGTAGCCATTTGGATTCCCACGAGCAGTACTTGTAGGAACTGCTAGGAACGAGAATGCATGTTACCAACCATTAACTTAGCTAGCCGGACCTAGTATATTTGTATGGAAACTGCGAAAATGGAATGATTAAGGAAAGCTAGATATGAAATGTATATTAAATTTGTTTGATTGAGATTCTGATAAAGTATGTATGCATGAGGAGCATGGAAAACTTGTGAAATCTGCGCTCCGGGTAAAGATGGACGTTATCTTCCCGTTAGCATGTTTGTTAATATTGCATGAACTACTGCATGTTAACTCTTATGCATGATGATTGCTTGTGTTATCTTTCTTGATGAATAGGAAGTAATTATGAGCTTAGATTAGGGTGCTTGTGACTAAGTACGCTAGATGAGACCCTAGATTGGGGGACTTCTAAAATACCGTGCAATTAGTCCCACGAAATGATTACCGACGGATACAGAGCCTAGAATTCCAAACCCGTTAGGTTTGTGAGACTAGGCACGAGAATCCTAGAGATACATGAAATTCAAGTCTAAGCCACCAAAGTTCCACCCTAGAAAGGATAATAGGTCACCACGGTAACTGTAGGTAGCCCGCTAGAGTTGAGCAGTGTAGATAGTGTCATCAGAACTTCCACTTCCCTCTCTCCTCCGATACTGTACAGTTGAGACAGAGCTCCGGTACGGTGATCGTTGAGTTTAGCAGATCTGGATAAGGAAGTGTGATAGGTGTCCAAACCTAGTGGTGATAGCTAAGGGGTCTTCTGAACAGGATTCTTGGGCCATAGAAACCCGTCCCTGAACAGGGGACGTGGAGCCACATAGGATGACTCAGTAGCTGACCGACACACAGGGGGTCACACCCCATTTAGTGGATGTATGGTCTCGTGTGAGGGTCGTCAGCTAACCTCCATGGATGATGTTCAGAGAGAGTCACGTTTTTCAGATCTAGCCATATAATCCCCTCAGATTTACTTAAGAGGTCGCGCCTCACCTCAGGACACTGATCATTTCACTGTTTAAGATGGGCAAGCCTAAGATACAGAAAAGAGAGTTACAGCTTAGATCACACTTCTTAGAAACCCGAGAAAGACCGTGGTTACCTACCAAGATAAGGATGCGAAAAGAGCCTACAAGTAGGCTGCTTACTGAGTATTTTTATACTCATTCCTTTCTACTCTTTTTTTCAGGTGAGTGATGCCATGAATCGAGGCGGGAATGCTGTTGGATCGGTATGGCAACCCTAGAGGGGGGGTGAATAGGGTTTTAACGATAAAAGTGTTTAAATGTGATTAATTTTTCTAAAGATGAAACTTTTTACAAATAAGTAGAAGATGATAATTTTGTAATTCAAGTCAAACAATAATCAAGTAGAAAATGCAATAAATCACAATAATAATTTTGAAATTAAATAGGAAAGAGTTAGAAAAAATGACACCGTAGTTTTATAGTGGTTCGGTCAAACTCGACCTACTCCACTCCCCAAGCGCCTCTTAGGAATTTGAATAAAGAACTTTCTCGACTCTTTCCACGGATCTGAGTCAAACCGCTACACCGCTCTTTTTACGAGTTCAAGAACAAACTCAATCCTTTCCACGGCGCAGGATCAAACCGATACAAGTATTTGAGTTTGATAACACACCACAACTCTCTCAAAGAGTAGATTTACAATTTGGGATACTCACAACTATTTCCTCACAATACAATAATAATCCCTCTCAAGAATAAGATGAAGAGAAATAAACTTGTAAGCTTGGAGAGAGCAACAAACAATGGAGACTTTGAACAAATGAGGATTGGAGAATGTATGTAAGTTGTGTATTTTAAAATGTGGGGAAGAAGAGTTTATATAGAGGAGAAAAGTGGCAAAATGTAGGATTGAATATTAGCCATTGGATTGTGTTAAGAATAATGGAAGGTGGAGATTAAAAGTAAATAAATAAGAAAATTTTCTAAATTCATTTATTTCAAAATTTTAATATAATAATAATATAATATAATAATAATAAAAAGTTATGTGANTAACGGTCAAATGAAATTCAAAATTTATTATAAATATAATAATATAATAATAATAAAAACTATGTGAGTAACTACCAAAATTTTAAAATATAATAATATAATAATATAATATAGTAATAATAAAAATTGATGTGAGTGACGGTTAGATTCAAATTTATATTTTGTAAAAATAACTTTATTTAAAAATATAATAATAAGAAGAAAAAACTCCACCATTTGTTACTCTCCCAAAATTATAGATGTCATACTTTGATATATTTTGATTTGTCCATCATTTTGATTTTGTTGACACATCATCACGTTGGGTATGTTGTCTCGATTGTAATTTATTCGTTTTAGCTCTGATTTGAGTAATTGAAAAGTCGTTGAAATCGTTATTCCCGACCTTATACTGTGGACAGTTCAAAATACTGAAAATAGTTAATAATTAAAAGTAGGTTTGTTATCATCAAAACGTCAATTAATTGATTGAAATTAATTAAAGCGAGATCAAGGGCCAAAAAGCCAACAAATGCATGCTGAATCTTTAACACAGAGGAGTGTCCCAGGCCGTCTAGGAGGAGTCTGTGCATAATTTTGTTTAGATCTGTCATGCATTGTTTTGTAAACCGTTTACATACTTTTCATGCTTGAACACCTTGATTCGGATTTCAAACCTTTTACATAATTGCTAAAGTTTTTTTTTGTAATCTCGTCTTCTCTATTTGCTTTTACATGATTTCATTGCATAGTCTGTTGGTCCAGTCCTTGATTTTGAGATTTAAATTTTGGGCTGTGACAAACACATGTCATGTTGGGCTGTCAGATTTAATGGACCGAACGGATATGGGTCGCCTGCATGAGTGACACATATCGTGTTGGACCGTCGGATTTAATTGTTTGCGGGTATTCAGTTTGGGTCCGACAGATCCTTTCTTCTTCGACCGATTTCATATGCGATTTTCAACGATTTTCTCTCTTCTTCCCGCGACGTTTCTGACATCGTTTCTCTTCCTTTTTCTCTCGCTATCCCTCTATCGACTTCTCCTCCTCTCTCACATGAAGTTTCATAGTTGTTGGAAGTCCATGGAGGGACGACGACTACTCGGTGTGTGTTCGTTTGTGATGGACGAATTTAGGCTTGTGGTCATTTTTGCAGTGTTGCTTGGTCGGTTTAGGCATTGAGGCTAACGGTTTTGGGGTGCTGAAGTTTGATTTTTTGCTCGAAGAAAAAATTTAGTGTTCCCTCTCTTTCTCTCTCAATTTTCTCCTTCGTTCATCATTTTCTTCTTTGCAGGTGATTCTGAGAGGCTTGAGGAGCGTGGCGGGAGGGTTCCGGCGAATTGTGGGGGTCGGAAAACGTTATTCTGTGACCCCCGTAAAATTTTCGGCGACTGAGTTTTTTTTAAAAAAAAAACATTATGATATGATATATTAATGTAATTTGAATGATAGATGTGATTGACATGCAAAACGACGAACTAGCATGAAATACAACCCCGACGTATGCAGAAAGATATGATAAACGGTATGTGCAATGATATGAAAAACGATATGATTTGTACGGAACATTAGCGGGGTTGTATTAAATGATAATGAAAATGGAAAACTATTGGGACCTCATGCATTGGGGGATACCCTTTACCCTTCACGACAATACGGACGCGTACGTTACGTGGCAAGAAAACAATCATTATGGTTATCATAAGCTATGATGACCAAGCAGAAAAACGTTCATTATGTTTATCATAATGTTGCGACGGTCAGGAAGGAAAATGAACATTATGTTCAACCTAATGTTGCCGTGACAGTTACTAATTCTTACGAGTGCCTGGCCTAAATAGCTCCAAAGTATGCTCACACAAGGAAAGTGGCCCAGTGGTGTGCGAACTGATTGGTTAGTCCATACTCGCACATATGAACTGTATGTAGAGTATATGGTACATATCTAAGTTATCGATTAGGATAGTACCGTAGGAAAATAGACTAAAAGGATAGGTCCTGTCATTACATTTGCATGTTCTTGCATTTAAACCCCCATAGTGGGGTCAATTACTGAATATTTATTTAAATACTCAAGTCACGTGGAACTTCTGTTTCAGGTGAAGGAAAGGCATTATGGTACGGCTGACAACGGCGTCGCAACTCGAGACCATGATACATGCATAGGATAGTCGTATTTATTTTCTTAGACTTTGGCTAGCAAGAACATGATGTTTTTAATTTAAACGTTTATTTAGTCTTTTGTTGTGTCGTCTTTTAAAGGTGATTTCAAAACACGTAAGTCCATGGCTGCATACAATGTTCATGATATGTATACAGTGGCAACCTTAAATTAACTAGAAAAATTTTGGTGTTTGAATAGACAACATCTATTTATCATGCATTTTCTAAGCATTCTGTATGTAACGTTTCAAATTTTCCATTTTTGCCTTATTTGGTTGGTTGTTATTTTTATTTCTATATATGACAAGATATAATGTTATGCATTTATTATCGTCGGAAAAAGTGCAATTTTCAAAAGGAAGTTATTACCTAAAAATAAAATAAATAATTAAATGTAATCTACCCGAAAGGATTCGTGCTGAACTTTTATTACCTAATAGAAACATTTCTATTTCTCTGAGTTTCCTTATCCTAAAACCCTAGAATGATTGTCTTCAGATTATCGTTATATTCCTATGCCCAACCTTTTACCTCCCTTGAAAACGATTTTCTCTCCAAACTTTCCTCCGAAACCTTGGGGTTGCTCTTCGGAGGAAGAATCGGGTAAAGAAGACAAGGTTTTTAGAATAGGGCCGAGCCGCAGGTGCACACCTAGCAGCTCCGGCAGCTTCGCATGCGTACACAGTGCGGGTCGGCTTGCACGTGTATGAAATCGGCTCGGTTCCGTCAATTCCCGCAGCTCAACTTGGCGGCTTAGTTGGCCGGTTCGACAACGAGGCTTAGCGGCAAGGTATCACTATAATATATCGATTCCAAGGTTTTTGGCCCTCCCAAAGCTGTTTCTGCCCTTAGTTTTACCATCTGAGGTCAGTATGATTCCTAAACGTTAAAGACAGATTAGGTCGGGGGTTTATTTTGATAAATAGCATGAGGTTTAGCTAGGGTATATTATGAAAGGTTCAAATCCGCTATTGACAATAAGGATAATTTGTAGGAAATGGCCGGTATAGCTCAGTTAGTATAGCAGGGGACTGAAAATCCTCCTATTACCGGTTCAAATCTGCTATTGAAAATAAATACGTCTAATGTGTCGGAAATGGCCGGGATAGCTCAGTTGGTAGAGCAGAGGACTGAAAATCCTCGTGTCACCAGTTCAAATCTGGTTCTTGGCACATCATGAATTTGTATGCGTATCTATTCTACAGATTCATTAATAAAATAGATTATGAAAAATACCGATACATCATGATGTCTGGAAATTCGGGATTTATTTAAAATGTTTTTGTGGTTATCATAAGACGTATTTAACAGCTGGGATTAGCTTGTTGTGAGAGACTTCAACCAAGACCATCGAGGTAAGTGACCTTACTGTTGGAGTTAGCTTACTACGTGTTGTATGATGGTGCGTGCCTTGTGGCCCCTGCATGCACCATATTTATGTGATATGATTATGTGATGTATAGATTGTGTTGACTGTAGATTGTGCATATTATGTGATGTATGAATTATGTTGACTGTTTATGTTATGTGAAGTTATGAATGAGATGTTAGTATTATATGCCATGAATATGTTGATTGATGCCATAGATACACGTAAAGTTATCGAGTCATATCATGAGATGTTTATGCAACTGGAATGTACTTTCATGTTATGTAGTATGCCATGTAATGTAGGTCACGTGAGATGTCATGTAATGTAAGAAACGTATATGCGATGTTAGCACTGCTTATGTAATGCCATGTTAGATATGTTAAGGGACCTCATGCATATATGTATGTCACATGCATCGGGATTCTTCCCCTTTATGTTACGAAAGAATGAAATACAACATTTATGTTCGCTATGATATCATGCGGACCCTTTTCTGTTTTGTGGTGTCCGGCGACGTGTAACACGTTGTGCCCGACCAAGTCAAGCCCAGGGGGTATGTTTATGAGCCCGCCTGGTGGGTCCATGTATGCGTACATGGGCCATGTGTGAAGGAGTACCACACATCCAACCCTACCTGGAATATAAAAGCGCCCAAGGCTATGAAAAGTTTATGAAAAGTTAGGTCCCGCTCATATGTTGCATGTGTTTGCATTCCTAACCCCAACAGTGGGGTGACTTATTGAATATTTTATAAAATACTCAAGCTACGTGCTACCTATATTTTTTCTGGTAAAGGCAAGGCGCCAATGTATGGTTGACGACGGAGCTAAGGACACCATGGAAGTTGGAGATGGGATATTTTGAGGAGTTTACCTTTATTGGACTAAGTTCACTGAGTATTGCTCTATTTAAATTCATTTTTAAATTTGGTTATTGAAGGTTTATTTTTGGAGATAGGTTGTTTTGGATTTATGAATGTTTATGAAAGACTTTGTTTTGTTTCCAAGGTTATTTATGATGAGTTTCCGCGTAATGAATTATGTATGCATTGGTGACGTCACTAATTAGGTTAAAGAAAATTAGGGCGTTACACTATAACACCCAAAATTTTCTACTTAATTTAAGGTTGCTATTGTATACATATCATAAACATTGAATGTGGAAATACTTCATTTAAACTTTCATAAAACATAACCTTCACCTTAAAACACAGCCATGGACTTACATGTTTTGAAAACACTTTTAAAAATGACACAACAAAAGACAAAATAAAATAAATAAACGTTTAAATTAAAAGCATCCTAATCTAGCTAAGTTAAGAAAATAATACGACCACCCTATGCATGTGTCATGGTCTTGAGTTACGATATCGTCGTCAGCCGTACAAGAATGTCTTACCTTAACCTCAAATAGAGATAGCACGTGACTTGAGTATTTTATGAAATACTCAGTAAGTGACCCCACTATCGGGGTTGAATGCATGACTATGCAAATGCAATGACGGGACTTATCATATCAGTCTCTTTTCCTACGACACTAACCTAATCCGCAGCTTGGATGTGTACCATATACTCTACATACAACCCATACTTGTGAGTATGGGCTCACCAGACATTTCACTCACCGCTGGACCCCTTTTCTTGTCGGCCTGCCTGCTCTGGTAGCTCCCCATGCCGGACATCCATTAGAATTAGTAACCGTCACGGTAGCATTATGTAAAACATAATGTTACTTCACTTGCATAGTGGTGTACGCGTTCGTACCCTCGTGATGGAATAGGTGTATCCCCCAAGATACGAGCACACAGAATGCATGAGGTCCCAATATTTTTCCATTGTCATTATTATTTAATATAACCCCGCTAGCGTTCCGTAAATATCATATCATTTTTCATATCATTTCACATTCGTTTATCATTCATATCATATTATTTCTCATTTTTCAGTTCTCATATCATACATAACTCTAACAGGGTTATATTTCATGTCATTTATCGTGATTTCATGTCATTCATATCATGTTGTATACATAAAATTTAAAAGACATAACATAACGTTCCAAACTTTTAATATAACGTCTCCTCATATACATCTCATACCATAACATATCGCTTTACAAAATATCATATCATAATCACAACATATATATATATATATCCCTCGTTCACATGTAATATTATGATCATATCATATCGCAAACACTTCGTGGTCATATCGTTCCCTAACTTATCATAGCCTTAGCGTTCTTTTACATCTCACAGTCATATCGTTACATGAACGTACCTTAGTCATATTGTCATATGAACGTATTCTAACGCTATTGTTTTAACAATCTATCATAATCCTATCCCTTTCTACCCATCACCTAACCGTATTCGTTTATCAATCGATCGTGACCATATCGTTTTTATCAATCTCTCATATACATAGCACTTCGATATGTAACCTAACCTTAACCTTTCATGAATTTATCTTACTCCTATCATTATTTACATTCAGTGCATTCTTCTCGTATCCTATCTCAACCATATCATTGAAAACATCGTACCGTAAGTAATTCACATATTATAACATATACATAACATATCATAAGCATATCAATCCACAAACAATTTACACATATCAATATATATGACACAGCATAACCAAAGTAATGTGTCAACATCAAATATAACCATGCCAATAGTAAGGTCAGTTACATGATTAGCTTAAGTAGTGTCACCAATTTATCCTTAGTGATAGTTCGATTTTTGTTCTTTGTATCCAAGTCAACCTATGTGGACCCATGATATCAATTTCAAGTTCAATTCTCTATATAAGAGACTTTGTTTTTATAATTTTTTTTTCTTGGTTTGTTTGTTTAGTTTTTTGGGCTATTACACCTTCAATGTGATATACAAGAATTTTAACCACCATATTCTCCATCAAAGCTTATTAATATTAGTCATCCTTGAATCAATTTGAAAAGTATGGAAAGTGTGTTAATTAACCGGCTCCTACATAATTGGGTATCTAAATGGGAGGATTTTTATCTAAATTTGTCCAGTCTGATGTGAGAGGGGATTCTTAAAGCACTAAAGGTGACCCAAAAAAACAAATTAAAAATTTTGGCAAAGTAAAACAACATATTTAAAGCATAGGTACATATAGTCAAAGGTTCCCGATTTTATTCATTTACTCTCCTGTAAACTTCAGTAGCTCTTTTAACAATGAATAAGCTGTTACAAGAATATGTAATAGTTATCAACTCTTAGTTGTCCTTACTCTTAGTAATTTGTCTGCCGGGAAAGGAGCGAAGCCGATAAGAAGTTTTCTCCTCTCCCTGATTTTGCAGTTCAATCTAACGCATCGATCTTTGGTTCTTTCTCCTTCACCTCTCCAACTCGGGTTTCACTATTCTTTCACAAGGGTTTCACTATCTCTATTCTTTCACGAGGTAAATAAATAGGATTTTGATTTAATTCATTGGCTCTCCTTCACCTCGGGCTCCTCTTTCTTTATTCTTTCACTCCTATGATCTTACCTCATTCACCAAGCTCAAGCTATTTTCCTCTCCTGTAAAGTTCCGGAGCTCAACAGTGAGATAAAGAAGATTCTCGTAATCAAATCATCATTTGTCGAGAGTAACCCAAAGAACTAAGCAAAAGAGGAAGGCCAGGGAATATGAAGTAAGAAAAAGAGAAAGATCAGTGTTTGGTTCTTTCTCCTTCACCTTCAAACACTGTAAACAAGGCATGAAGGATGGAAAAGAATGTGACTGGATGATCCGCTCCTCTCCTTTACTTACAATCTCACTGCTTCGCTCATTCACCTCTCCGACTCGGTTTCATAATTCCATTGCCTTAGCTTTTGTCTTTTATCCTTCACCTATTTATGAGGATAGTAGGTTAGGTAATAGAGTTAGAAGGACTGGAGATTCATCCAACTTCGCACCATCGGCTCTAAACTGCTACTGTGCTTATTTGGTCTATCTTCTCCATAACAAAATGATTCTAATTCCTTGGATTACGAGAATATTCTTTATCTCACTCTCTCTTTTACAGGAGAGTAAATGAAATCCTCTTCATATGCTTTACAGTCTCACAGCTTCTCTCCTTCATTTATTGGCCTCACATATTCTCTGATTCCCTTGTCAACTCCTTCCGAATGTTTAGTTTGCCTTGAATGATCACTCTTGTTACTTGTTGGCAGGTAGCTCCATGTAAGGTTAGCTGGAAAGCGAGTTCTGACTGTTTGACCTGAGGGGAAGAAAGCGGTGATTCCCTGGGGTGAGGTTTTCCTTCTTTCTGCGATACGGCTATTAGTCTCTTATTAGAGTAAGTAGCTGAGAATCTCTTCTTCCACCTATTAGCGTTATCTTCTTTTTTTGACTGATTGAGAAGACTACTTTCCTTTGAAAGAGCTGTGGGCATAACTAAAATTTCTCAAATGCGGGATCGGGATTTCCTCTTGATGCAGTAGAGTCTAGGTCATTTCTTTTGCTATAGAATATGTTGGCAATGATCCTTTTATGTGAAGGGAATCGCTAAGACCTATCATTCCCTAGTCTCGCCTATATCCTATTGCTATCATAGCTTGGATATTATCTCTATTAAAATGGAGGAAGAAGAGGTAATATCGTATAAGTCTAGTCTCAAATCATTCCTTTAGTTCCATTCGCTCCTAAACAACTCTTCTTTTAACGTGGGGTAGGCATAAGAGTAACTAGCTTGCTTCTACTTCTTCCACGGATTACCCGGATACCCAAGTAGCATATCCCTCTGTAATATCTCTTATAGAGTCTTAATAAGTGAGAAGTTTCTCCCTTTTCATACTGTCAAATACAAGATCAGATTTTTTTCAAACGAATACCGCTTTTGACTTTCTTGTCTTACCTTTTCCAACAATAAGTTCCATTCCATTGTATGCAATCTAAAACATCGTACAGGATCATCGCATAGACGGACTACTTTGCTTGCTTTTTCCTTTACTGAATAAGTTTAACAGCTACAACTATTGCTTTATAAAGTACTAGAGTGGAGTGCCCTGCCCAAAAGATCTCCTTCGGGGCTTGGACAAGATTTGGATCTTGTTCTTGTCTTCTATTTGGTACATAAGAGATTGAATAGGGAGAGGTACTTGGGTACTAAAAAGATTGAATTTCACCTTTAGCTTTAGCAGAGATTAGGAATTCCCAATAAGTAGATAGTGAAGTTCGAAGGGAAAGAAAGAAGTCATAGTTAGGCGAGGTTACCAGATGCTAACTAAACTTAAGACTAAGCAGCAGACGCAAAGTCAGCACTCGATCGACCTGATTCTCTTGAGGTAGCATACCCCAGATTAAAGGAATAGGAAACTGGGTACTTGACAGAAGGTCAGAAAGAGTTTCCACCTCAACCGAAACAGAATAAGGAGAAAGATCAGGAGCGAACTACTCGATCGACTAAGGCCGTTGCAGGTGGCTTGAGAATGACGCTAGGTCCCTTTTCCCAACAACAGATCGGAGATCGATCTCAAGTCATACGTCTTTTGTTCAACCAACAGTGTTCCACTCTACTTATTACTACTTAGTAGCGCCCTTCACTTCAAGTCATACGTCTTTTGTTCAGCTTCTTTCCAAATCAAAGCTACTTGCTTATAAGAGAAGAGTAAGGTGCGTAGCTTACTTGGTAAAGGACTCCAGTTGCAGAATATGCTTTTGCCGCTAGTAATTAAGCGTCTTGCCCTACGCTAAGCTTCCTCTCCTTGTACGGAGCTTCCCTTCTTTCGCTAACTCGCTTTTCGCCTATGAAACTTGGGCAAGACCTTGTGACTTCACTGTACTCCTGTATAAAGCTATAAGAAAAGACAAAATCAATTTCTTAACAGAAGACGTGGCACGGTACTCAACTTCTTTTTTCTGGATCAAGTCCCAGGTCAGATCTGAGAGCGAAAGCAGTAGGTAAGGTTGGAGACCCACGAGGCTGGAGTTGTTTTCGATCCAATCATGCGAATATAAAAGAATCCATTTTCCACCGAAATCCTCTAATCGTGGGCTGTTTTCTTAATAGCAAATGAAGTAGAGCAAGAATGAAGGGGTGATGATCCGCCCACACAATTGGTAGTATGAGAGGCTGCCACTTGGGGTCTATAGATTCCATATCCAAACGCAACTCAGAATGGCTAGGAACGAAGAAAGCATAGAATGAAGATTGAATTCTCTGTCAAGCCTCTCAGGAATGGGAAAGTGGTATTCTAATTTGACGAACTTTCACTCGAAGATCTTTCTTGAAAAAGCCGTTATAGCCGAATATGAAAATTGAATCTCTTGGAAGAAAAGAAAGCCAGGACAATTCATCGTTGGGAATAGCGAAAGAGAAATCCGTCACATATCCTATTTTTTATCGCTACGCCCTCTCATACCCTACTCCAACTTTGCTCTCTCTTCTTATACTCCAAAATAATCAAAGAAAAATGGAAGGAGGGCTAGTCGAATTTTGACCTGGGCCTTTAGGCTCAAAAGGTCTAATAAAGTATACCGTGAACTCTTTGAACATTAGACTCAACTAACCTTACCGAAAGGAGCTTATGAAAGAAGATCAGTATCTTATTCTTAAGAAAATCAGACTTTCCTCCTTTCTAAGCAAGAGAATGGCTTTTTGGCTAATGAGATAGATGAATCACTTGAATCAATTGACTGCTTTCTTATGAATGCTTTCTGACTGTGGGATGATAAGAAAACTTCAGTCCTCGTATGAAGGAATTCAAAGAGTATAGAATTGATGGAATATGAATAGCTAAGATTAACTAATGCCTTTTCTTTCAGTTGCTTTTTAGCAGATGTAGGCGATAAAAGAAGGGAGCTTGGTTGAAGTGGAATAATCCTCTGGTCTAGTGAGAGTATATGCCTCCTTTGCCTCCGCTTCTAGCCTTCTTAGCTTTGCTACCCTTGCCCTGTGGTCCGTCAAGAGAAAAAAAGGGTTGGCCCATAAGTGAAGCAAAGAAAGAAGATGAACTTACCCAGTTGTGCGTTAAGCAATTACCATTCCAGAGCGGGTACATTATAAAGAAAGAAGATGGATTCCCCTCCCGAAGATCAGTCGGCTATCC
Source organism: Cucurbita moschata (assembly GCF_002738365.1). Classification (NCBI taxonomy): domain Eukaryota; kingdom Viridiplantae; phylum Streptophyta; class Magnoliopsida; order Cucurbitales; family Cucurbitaceae; genus Cucurbita; species Cucurbita moschata. The sequence goes on from NW_019268575.1 coordinate 1,173,348, forward strand.
AGTTTTCGTTTCGGGCTGACAAATGCAAATCAAATCCCTTTCTACCCATAACCTAACCGTATTCTTTCATCAATCTCTCCTATCTATAGCACTCCAGTACATAACCTAACCTTAACGTTTCATGAATGTATCTTACTCCTATCGTTACATTTCGTTTTGTGCATCCTTCTCGTGTCCTATCTCAAACATATCCTTGAGCACATCGTACCATAATTATTATCCTACAATCCACATATTATAACATAACATAACATATAGGAAGCATATCGATCCACAGACAATTCACACATATCAATATATATGACACGTGCAGAACCACAGGGCACGTGTCAACATCAAAATATAACCATGCCGATAGTAAGGTCACTTACCTGGTTAGCTTAGGCAGATGTTCCGTCGTTATCCTTAATGAAAGTCCATTGAAATCCAAGTCAACCTATGTGAGCCCATGGCATCAGTTTCAAGTTTTAACTCTATAAAATTATTTCTCTAATTTATTGGCCATTGTTAAATTCTGATATTACTGTTAGACTAAATTTGATGGAGTTCCTTGCCCTCTGATATTTACTGTTTTATTTTTTTTAAATTATGTTCAACAAATCTTTCCTCAATCTTCCCTCTTCCCTGTAATTATTTTTGAAGATATTATTGATCAATTTTGTTAATCTATCCTTCCTTCCTTCCAAATCTTCCCTTTTTCTTTATTTTCTGGTAACAATATTCTCAATTTCCATCTCTATTTCATTTTCTTCTTATTTCTGCTCCATAATTCATATAAAATTACTGCAACAATTCAGAAGATCTAAAATATAATTGGTTGTGATTTCCTAAAACTCATACAAAATTCCTTTCATTTGATCTCTAATTCAAAACTAAATAATTGTAACGAAATTAATATTACTTAATAAAATAGGAGGAAGATTTAACGTACTACTACTGATCTCTTCAAATGACATATCCGAACTAAATCTGATTAAACCTTTTGTTTTTTTTTTGGCAGGAAAGAAAAAATTTAGGTAAATTTGCAGCTGTTTTTATAGAAAAGGAATTCCTAATTTGTTGCCAGATTTATTTTTAGAGAAGGAGTGGTGAGAGATTGAAAGAAGGAAGAGGGATCAGTTACCAAATGTTTTTTTTAAAAAAAATTTATTAGTTATTTATTTATTTATTATTTTATTTTTATTTTTATTATTATTATTTTATTTGTCCGGGTTGATCTATAAATCTCCTATGAATCTCAAGTAATGGCCATTTTTTTTTTTGGGTAATGACCATTTTTTTTTTCTCAAGTAAATCAAACAATTATTGTTTTTCTGGCAGGAATTCAATTCTGCGAAGGGAGGAGAGGTTAGTAGAGAGAAATTGGGAAATGTTGTTTTTTTTGTTTATTTATTTATTTATTTATTTATTATTATTATGTTAACCATTTTTTTATATTTATTTTTATTCATTTATTTATTTATTTCTTTCTTTCTTTATTATTATTATTTTAACCATTTTTATTTATTTATTTATTATTATTATTTTAACCATTTTTATATTTATTTTTATTCATATATTTCTTTATTTATTTTTGGGCTATTACAAGCAACATCTCCGAAACACCTCCATTGTGTCTAAGAGCTAAGAGGCGTGTCCCAACTGGCCCAAATCCAGCAATATCTCCTGAAACCCTCGTCAAGTTTAGGCACCAAGAGGCCTATCCCAACTGGCCCAAATCCAGCAACATCTCCCGAAGCGCCTCCATTGGATCTAGGAGCTAAGAGGCGTGTCCCAACTGGCTCAAATCCATCAACATCTCTGGAAAGCCCTCCCTCAAATTTAGGCACCAAGAGACTCCCGGACCAAATTCAACAACATCTCCCGGACCAAATTCAGCAACATCTCCTGGACCAAATTCAGCAACATCTCCCGGACCAAATTCAGCAACATCTCCCGTGACGACGCCTACATTGGGTCTAGGAACTAAGAGACGTGTACCAAATGGACCAAAACCATAACGCCTACATTGAGTCTAGGCACTAAGAGACGTGTACCAAATGGACCAAAACCAGTAACATCTCCTGAAAGCCCTCCCTCAAATTTAGGCACCAAGAGGCGTGTTCCAACTGGACCAAATCCAACAAAATCTCCCGAAAAACCTCAATTGGGTTTAGACACTAAGATGCGCATTCCAACTAGCCCAAATCCAGCAACATCTCCTGAAAGCCAATGCCTCATGATAGTAGCAAGCTTAATTAGGTTCTCTAAAGATGTATTACAATGAAGTCTCTAATTTTCTATCTTCTATCTAATGAGATGATTCAACTTTATGGTGAGAGACTCTAATAATGGGCGTTTCGTCTTAAAATCTTTTTATTCTAAAGCTTATAATAATATTTCTTTACCTTATATTTAAAATCTCCATTACCCATGAACATATAATTTTAATTTCTACCTCATTGATTAATATTATATAATTTAACAATTATAGACATAAGTATGAAAGTTAATTAGTGAGATTTTAGCTTTTGTCCAAAATCAAATTTAATGGGTAAAAAAATTTGCATATGATAGCCCAAATAAATAAAGGAAAAAAGAAACAATACTACAGATATTCTTAGGTAATTTTAATTTTACTTTCATATATAACTAATGTAAAGGCCAAATAAATAAAGGAAGAAAGAAAGAACACGTTTAAATAAAATCTCTCCCCACACTTCTCTCCGTTTCATTCCTTCTCCAAACTATCTGGTTGTCACGCTAGAATAGACCACAATATAGGTTTTGCAGAAACAACCCCTCATGGAATATCAGGTTCTCCAAAAAAAAATGTCAAGATTTGAGGAAATGGCATTTTATGATAGAAGCATATCTAAAAAAAATGTCGGATTGTTAAGCTATATACTAGATTTTTTGTTTTCTTTTATTTTAATTTTATTTTTAGAAATCACACCAATTATAGCTTAAATCTTTCGGTAACTCTATAATAGTGTAGATCAAATTATCAAATCCTAGTCAAAAAATGATTTGAGATGGGCTAGAATACCTATCAAATAAGAAAAAAAAAATATAGAGATAATAAATAAGGAAAAGAATAGAAATACATGGACAAAGAAAGAAATATTAATAAAAATAGGTCAGAGAAATATTTAGAAAACATGATTAATGAAAATAGTCCAATAAAAAGATGGGAATAGAATTTTTTTTAAAAATAATTCTTTTATTTTAATTCTATTTTTAAGAAATTTTATTTTAATTCTATTTTTGGGAAGATAAACAAAATCATGACCAATAAAAATATGGTAAGACTTAGAAAACATTAAAAAAGAAAATAGACCAATAAAAATATAAGAATAGAATTAAAATTGTTCTTTTATTTTATTTTAATTCTATTTTTAAAGAAATATTTATTTTAATTCTGTTTTCAATTATTTATTTTAATTCTGTTTTTTTAGGAAATCAAAGAAATTATGGCTTAGATCTTCCCTTTGCAATTGCAATTATAGCTAGATATTTCCTAATTCTATTGCAAGTATCTTCCCTAATTTCTTGCCATTATGTATTTCTCTAACAAAAATAGGCAAAATAAGGAAAGATTTAGAATCCATTAACAAAAATAGGCCAAAAATTAAAAATTTTCAATTCTGTTCTTATGAAATCACTAATTATGTTGCAATTCTGTTAATTCTATTCTTATAAAATCACTTTAGTATCCATTAACAAAAATAGGCCAAGAATTAAAAATTTTCTTTTCTTTTACTCTAATTTTGTTCTTATGAAATCACACTATCTTCCGTAATTATGTTGCATTTCCGTTAATCCGGTTCTTATGAAATCACATCAATTATGTATCTTCTCTCATTTTGTTGCAGTATCTTCCCTATCGCTTTCCTAGAGCTTTCCTAATTCTGTTGCATTTCCGTTAATTCTGTTCTTATGAAATCACATCAATTATGTATCTTCCCTAATTTTGTTGCAGTATCTTCCCTATAGCTCTTAGGTATCTTTTTAAATTCTGTTGCAATTATTGAATTAGAAATTATCAGATCCTAGCCATACATAGACACAGATTTTGAAAACAGAATTGATTAAGAATAGACCAATAAAAATATAGGAATATAAATTAAATTGGTAAAAAAAAAAATTGAAAGTAGGAATTTATTAACAAAAAAAATAGGCAAAAAAAAATCTGGTAACAAAACGGAGAGTAAGTAGAGAAAGAAAATAAATACAAAGAAAAATATAAAGAAAAAAAGATAACTATACATAAACACCAAAATAAGTACAACAAAATGTAACATTTGGCGAATAAAATTAAATAGAATTAGATGATAGAGACATACAAGTAAATATAGAAAAAAAAATAGAATTAGATGATAGAGACGTAAAAGTAAATATAGAAAAAATAAAAAAAAATAAAAATTTTGGATGAATAGAATTAAATGATAAAACAAAAAAAAATTACACTAGAAAGTACGGGCTACCTAACTCTATCAATAAGTTAGGATAGAAAATGAAATTTTTAATAAAAATAGAATTATATATATATATATATATATATAATATTCCAAGACTTTACTCCTACAAGAACTCTAATTTTTGCTTAAAATCTAACACATCGATCATTGTAAATCAAAGGAATAATGTTACCGAAGTTCGAATTTGAAAGAGCTCACTTAGGTTGACTTGGATTTCAAAGAACATAATCGAACTTTAAATTATTGTCAACAACGTAAGCTATTCAGTGACGTGATCTTACTATAGGATAGGCTAGAAATTGTATGAGTTACAATTTATGATGTATGAGCTATGATGATACATAAGTTATGATGATGTATGAATAGTATCATATGATGCTGTATACTAGTATATAATGATGTATGAGCTATGATGATATATGAGTTATGATAATATATGAACGGTATAATATGATGTCGTATACTAGTATATAATGATGTATGAGTTATGATGTTGTATGAGCGGCGTCGTATGATGTCGTATACTAGTATATGATGATGTATGAGTTATGATGCATGATGATATGTGAGTGTATATATATATATATATAATATGATGCATGACGTACATATTATGTGTGGTGCACGTGATGACTTTATGATGAGTATGATTTTTGCGTGACGTTTTGTTTAATATGATGATGTTTTCCATATTTAGCATGCTATATGATTATGAGTGCATACTGCATCATATCATTAGATCAACCTGGGATAGAATTCTAAGAGCATGAAAAGAATATTAATATAAATATCCACGATCATATGTTATTTTATGTAACTTCCCACTCATCGTCAACACGATATACAGGAGCTATCATTGACATCGATAATAAACTCCGATAACCAATCATAAATTTCAAAATGTTTCCAAAAAACATCCCGTAAAACATTTAAAACCAGTACTATGTAAAACTTAAAACAACCAAAGTAAATTCTTAACAGCGAAAGTATAAGTACACAAAACAGACACAGACATGGATTCTTAATAGTCTCTAGCCTGTTGGTCTCGTCCTTGTCCTCGGTTGGCCTGCATCAACTAAATCTGGAAATAAAAATTTAAAATACTTTTGATGAGTAACTAAATTACCCAGTAAGTACCGAGCTTATTTTTCATGAGGTCATAACTAATCTTTCTAGATGTTTTTAAGTTTTATTCCCTATTGACTCCTAGTTTCTCTTACTAGGGTCATCGGTTCATTAACGAGGTATCTCACTACCTCCAGCTTAGGTTATTGACTCTCTCTCGATATGCTTATCTAGAATTTTCGGCCTCGTATGTAAGACTCACTCTCGGTCAAATACGGCCAGTCTACTAATTTTTCTGGTGGCCTGTTTATCTGATATACCAACGGTCAGGAGCACTCATGCTCCCTGACTTAGCACTCAGCTCATTGGTTAGGAACTCCGTGGGAATTAGTAGACTACAATACTCATATAAATAAGTCATGACTCAACAACAAATAAGCATATCCTAGAGTCATACCTTTCCATTAACATGCATAACATGCTCATATTTAATGCATGCTTCCATACATTTATCATGTTCAACACATAGAACATTCTAGTAATCATTTATAACATGCTTACATCGTAGGCAAGCAGTCACAATATACAATAAACATTCAATATCATCAAAGCTCATTTTAACATACTAAGCTCTTAATCAGGTAAACAACATACTCACATGTTGTAAATAAGTTAAGAACTAGTTCAAAGATCGATATGCTACTTACTTGGTTTCAAATCCCTTTTTCCCTTGGATGTACGTTTAATAGAGTATTTCAACCAAATTCCTTCCAATTAGACCTATATTTCACCATTTTCAAGATAAATATAGATCAATTTTGATAAAACAGGTCAAAAGAAGTCGAACTGGACAAATCAGGAATCAAAATAGCTTCACACGCGCCCTACGTGTAGTGCACGCGCTCCTTCTTCCTTGCGTTTTCTGCAATTTTCCCAACTTTCCTATTAATACCGATTACGTCCCGACTTCCACTACAACTTTTTAGATCTCCTTATTATGATTCTAACAAGCTCTATTTCATTACCTTTGATTCAATATACGCCAAGATAACAAGATTAAAGGTTCGATAATATGAGTTTTGTGTTACCTTCATATAAACATTCGATTCAGCTCGTGACCATGTCCTCTTCCTCAAGGAATCTTCAGCAAAATCTCTTTTTCCTTATTCTCAATCGGCAATAGAATTTAATCGAACCAAACTCACGTTCATTAACAACAAAATCTCAGATCTTTCCTTCTTTGTTTTCTGGGTTTCGTTTCTCCACTTGTTTAATCCCACACCACACACGTAAGACCACGACAGAGTTTTTCAGAGAAGAAGATGTTTTTAATATTTTTGATATTTATACTATAGATAACGTTTTCTTTTAAGAATTATATTTCCGCATGAGAGATGAGTCTAAGACATTCGTAGAGACTCTAAGTATATAGAAATTTAGGGTCGTTACAACTAATATACCACTTTTATATTGTATCATTATAGACTTTTAAAAATGAATACGAAAACAATTATCCATAGAAACAAAATTAAATACGATGCATTTATCATTTTTAGTCTATTGATAAGATAAAAAGATGATAAACATATCAATTACATTTACTAGTGAGATACGAAGATAAAAAAAAAAATAGATAAATTAGATTTATCATTTTGAGAGGTTTGATGATAGAGGAGTAGTTTTGTTAATTTTGTTGTCACGTGTATCAAACAAATAGACTTGTATGTTCATTTATTTGAATATGATTAAAATTCGATAATTTAACCCTAACTATTCAACCAAATTTTTTTTTTTTTTTTTTTTTTTTTTTTTTTTTTTTTTTTTTTTTNTTTTTTTTTTTTTTTTTTTTTTTTTTTTTTTTTTTTTTTTTTTTTTTTTTAATGGCATCATTTAAAATGGTTTTGAAAGAGCCCAATAAATAAATAATAAAAATTAAAAAATAAAAAAAAAAAAAAAAAACCATCCCTCTCTCCACCAATTTCTCACATCTCTTCCCCCAAATATCTCTTCAAAACTTCCTCAATCGTAGAATGGTCAGTCTACCCATGTAGATAAAAAGAAAAAGTAACTTATTTCTCACCTCTCCTCACCACCATTTTCCTAAAATAACAATGCCCCACTAATTTATCCCGGGTGTAAAAACAAACCGATATAAATATAAAAAAAAAACACTTAAGCACATTTAACGACAAAAACAAACAGAAAAAAACAAAAATATTTAGATTTAGTCTTCCTTTTATTTGATAGAATGATATTAATTTGGTTACAATTAATTTATTTATTTTATTTAAACAGAGTGGTTTGGTTACAATTATTTAGTTTTGAATGGGAGATTAAATTATAAGAATTTTGTATGTGTTTTAGGAAATGTCGTAGCCATTTTGAGAGAGAAAGTAAGAATTCATTAAAAAAAAGAAGAAGAAAAAAAAAAAAACTAAAACTAACTATGAACAAAGAAATAAACCGAGATAAAAATTAGGGGTGTTCATGGTCCGGGTTGGGTTGGGGGATTTTTTTGACCCAACCCAAAAGTTTGGATTGGTTGGATTGCTTGGATTGGTAACCCAACCCAACCCAACCCTCTATTTTCGGGTTGGGTTGGGGTTGTCAACTTTAAATAAAAAAATTAAATAATTTATTTATCCACCCTTCATAATAATTTTATAGAATTTTAAATAAAAAATATTAAAAGGTTCACAAACAAACTCAAATCAATCTATAATTATTAAAAAAAAGACATCTTAACATAATTCAACATTATTATAAAACTAAATACAACTAAATACCGATCCTTCTTGAGAATTAATTACTCCAAAAGTAAGGAAAATATAAGGAAATGATAGATCAATAAAATAAAAAATAATAAAAATGATTAGTTTAAACTATACATATCAAAAATAAAAAATATTGTAAAAATATTTTGCTTACATTGAAATAGATTTACTTAAGTTTGATGACCTAAATTATCAAAAAAAAAAAAAAAAAAAAACAAATTGTGATATAATAATATTGCAACCTCGAGATAATAAATTCATTATAATTTATAATTACTACCTCAGTTTTGTAACAAAATTTTTAAATTTCTTGAAACTAATTTTTTATCCAATAATTTTGTGTCAACCATCTTCCAAAACAATCCAGAATTCTCTCACCAGTACTAAACCTTGATCCAGAATCTACGAACTATTTTGAACTAACTTTTGATAAAATTATGTATTTAAATTCATTTACTTTCCACCAAATCTGAAAAAAATGATAGATGGAATGTAAAATGAATTTTAAAGTCGTTTTCCAATCAACACAAATATAGAAATTCCGAATTAAAAAAAAATCATTTAAGAATACGTAAAATGAAAGTAGTATGCTTTAAAATTACACAAATACATGTATAGTCTATGAACATTGAACGATAGAACGATAGCGTCAGGATACATTCTTGTAACGATATGATTAAGGTACGTTCATGTAATGATATGATTATGATAGATATAAGAATGTTAAGACTATGATAAGTTAGGGAACGATATGTCACGACCCGATTTCCGAGGCTTCGAAAAATCGAATCGTGACTAAAAAGACGAAATCGAAAACAAACAAAATTTAAAAGATAAAATAGGAGATGAAAATCTGATAAAATTTAAATCAAGAAAAATGAGTCAACGACACCATAATTAAAGTCAAATATTACAAACGGGAAATAAAATTATGAAAGAAAAATACAAGGTACTTTAAAAGACTGACAAGGGACTGACGCTTCGGAACGACATCTCTCTGTGGCAACAGTTCTCGAACACCTCCCCACCTCGACCGATACCTTAAAAAAAAAAGGGAAACGGGGTGAGTATAAAACTATACTCAGTAAGCAACCTACTTGTAGGCTCTTAAGTGCAACCAAGTAGGAGAGAACCACCAACTATGCTCTAGACTATAGAGTCTTAATACTCTCAGTACACAGTTCGGGGTGGAAAGACTTAACCTTTGAAGCAGTATTCAACGTTTGAGGATGAGGTGTTCCCTCATACCTACATGTACCTCTCGTACAACCCAGCTAGAATTAGTCATTGCATGGTCAACGTCCTTCCACAAGACGGACCCATCATGCAAGCGACCTTGACCCACTCGCGTGATCAACATCTTACCATAAGACGGATCCCCATGCAGAGTAGTCGATCTACCACTAAGTAACACTTCCCTAACAGGCGTCTCGCCAAGCTCAACAGTACCACACCGGAGAAGGAAGGGAAGAGTAACACCTCCCTAATTTGCGTCTCACCTAGCTCAACGGTACCACATCGGAGTAGGAAGGGAAGAGTAACATCTCCCTAACTGGCGTCTCGCCTAGCTCAACAGTACCACACTGGAGTAGGGAGGGAAGTGGAGCATACTCGAACACTATATCAGATATTGTCAGCTAAGAGGTCACTCTCTAAGCCTCGGGGTCCTAATGTGGTTCTCTATATCAAAAGGGTAGTTAAAACTATTGAGTTAGGGGCTTGGCTTCCAGATTCACTCAATCAAGACTTCCAAATCCATAACAGTCCAGGGTTAAAGGGTCTCTCCCTCTAAGCGTCGCTCACGACACGATAGACCGTAACATCAGAAGGGTCCCCCAACTAAACCCAACTCAATCCCTACAAGAGTTCACCCTAGGCATATCCCAACACTATAGCTTATCAATCATATCATAAGTTCACACAATCATTCAAGAGGAGTTTATGTATGATTAACAACGCATACATCATACAAGCTCAATGGGAATATAACATCCATTAACTCCCAGAGCGCAGATACACAAATTCTCCCGTCCTCCAACATAGTATGAACAGATAAAAGCAACAGTAAGATAGTCCAGCAAGCATACAAACAACGAGTACAAAATCTCACTAGGGCAGCAAGTCCAACAGATATATATTTAATTCCCTAAGTATAGAGGATCATTAGATCTAGTCACTTACGGGTAATTTGCTCTAGCATGCATGCAAAACCAAGCGCACCCTACAAGTATTACTTCCTAAATCCGTATGGTTACTTACAATTATGTTGCATGCCTACTCGAGCTTGATTACTGTCGTAATGGAGTCCGAAAATTACGAATTATCTATACAAAGACCTAGTTCACAGTAAAATAGGATTAACACTGGAATCGGGATGAACAACGAGTGAAAACAGGGCACTCACGTGCCTGCACGCGCTTACAAGGGACTCCCACGCGCTTGCACACTTCCCCACGCGCAGGGTGTACGCGCAAGTAGAGGCACATTTCAAACCCCAGCGAACGTAGACTTACCCTTCAAATTTTCTGGGCGTGACACATGTCGTACAGGGACTAGCAGTAGGTTTCAGGTTGGACCGCGGGTCATCGGGTTGCTTCACCGAACGCGGGTCAAGTTTTCGGGTCAATCGTCGAACGCGTGTCAGTAGAGGCGCCAGACACGTCTCTCCACCAGTTGCTCGACACATAGAAACATAAACTAACAATCTGATGAGTAAACTAGAATAGAAACATAAACTAACAATCTGATGAGTAAACTAGAATAGAAACATAAACTAACAATCTCCCAGTACACTAGAGTAGAAACATAGACTAACAAGCTTCCAGAATTTATAAGCGACTGTTATAAACAAAACTTCTTGAATCCTCAGTTAGAATATTTGAAAAACAGACTTTTATGTATATATTATATTCTATTTACATACTTATATAAGCTTTATAATCTAAAATAGGGATACAGTTCAGCTTGTTAGGGTAAACTTCTACAATTGATAATGCTTTTTGGTAGTCGCTTAAGAAAGTTTCAAGGTCCTCTAACTTCAAAAATGAAAGGATAACCCTCTTACTTGTGGGAGAAAGAAAGGGGAATAATATCAAAGAGCACAAACCAATTGAATATATATCACAAAAGAGCAAATAAAATGTTCAATTGAATGTGTCCTCTTTCGAGAACAACTTCTACCAAGGTTGACATTATGTCTACTTTCTCTATCTTATCACTTGAATCTATAGATGTTAACCGTAAATAATGCTGAGACAGAAGATTGTCTTTGAAGGCACCATCCAAAAACTTTGTCACCCTGTAGATGTTGGCACACTTACACAATAGATTGCACTACTAGGATGTTTGTTACCGGTTACTTGAATGTGAAATGAAACATCTATAAATGTTAATAGTAAATAATGCTTAGAGATGAAAGGATATATATAGGGTAAAGACGGATTATATTCTAGTCAGTTTTCTTTGAATGTCTCCACATCAAAAGACCACCCATGTGACAATCCTAAAGCTGAAAATACATAAGTTGAGAGTTCTAATCAAAAGAATTTGTCCGGTATAAATGAGCACCACACATTTACTTGGCTGACTCTTTTCAATTTCCTATATATTTCAAGGCTATGATATAAGCAACTACTCTGCCGACCCAACAGACGCAGCCTAGCCAAATTCACCTTCTTATCCTTTCCCATTCACACCCCAATGACAATTCTCACGGTATATGGGTACAACTCCAAACTACGTTCAACAATTACATAAAAGCAAGTTTTTCAATTCATTGCAGGGCGAAGAAAAGGGGAGCTTCAATAATTACAATAATGTCAGCAACTTAAGCTATCTGAGTTTGAAAATTGTTCTAATTTTCATGTAATAATTGCAGCCAGAAGCAATATATGCGAGAATAGATAGGAACAATCGAATCTATCATCCTAAGAATCTATCATCCTAATAACTTACAAAACTTCATTCAACCTTTTAACACAAAACAACTGCGAACTTGCTCTATTTTGTCTAATTTGCAGTTAAGGAGGGAAATAGGGTTTCTTGTAGACAAGCCACTGAATGCATTTCTCCTTCCAATGGACCCACCATATTGAGATCTAATGCAAATCAACAGGTTTAATGGAAAATTTTGAAGCACCATGGGAACATTATCATGAGACTGATACAAACCACATCAGAGTATCTAGAGAGAAAGAAGGGATGAAGAAGAGAATGAGAGAAATATGGGAATGGTATCTACAGAAAAAGAAGGGGATGAAGGACAAATGCCCGCAAAAGAACTAAGAGAGAAAGGAAGGAATGATTTGATATCTTTGAGAGTAGGGTTTCCTTAATAACCATTTAAAAAAAATAAAGAATAAAATAAAATAAAATAAAATGCCCCTATGGCTTTTTTTTCTTTCAAATTATAGCATTTATTTTAAAATGCTATATCAAAAAGCTAAAAAAAAAAATTTTAAAAAATAATATTGCTCCTCTCCCTACTAACTCCTAGTCATTCTCCTTAACTCCTTCATACAAGGTAAAAGAGCTTTTCCGATATTCCCTGACCAGAAGGAGGTAAACAAGGTCTCACTCCTTCCCCCTCACCTCTATGCTCTGAGCTACTTCGTTCACTCAAGCTCCGGAATTCAATCCTCCCTATCCTTTGACTGCAATCTCTCTTTCCTCAGGCACTCGCTGCCTAAACTCAACAGCCAAGAACAGCTACCATGCCTTTACAATAGAGAGGTGTGGATCTGTTGGGCCTTTCTTTGATTAATGAAAGCATATAGCCAATAGCTTCTTAGCGCTTAGCTACCAAAACCAAGAAAGGTAAAGAAAGGATTGGGGAAGGCAATGGAATTATGAGACAAAATAAAGCGAATGAGTGAAACTGTATTTGTTGTACTCGGGAGTAGTATTTATTTTCTTAGATTTAGGCTAGAATAGGATGTTTTTAATTTAAACGTTTATTTATTTTGTTTAGTCTTTTGTTGTGTCATCTTTTAAAGGTGTGTTCAAACCACGTAAGTCAACGGTTGTGTTTTAAGATGAAGGTGATGTTTTATGAAAGTTTAAATGATTTCCACCTTCAATATTCATTATTTGTATACAGTGACGACCTTAAATGAAATAGAAAAATTTCATGATGTTACAGTTCTAATAGACAACATATATTTAGCATGCATTTTCTAAGCATTCAGTGTGACATACTTGAATTTTAACCTCAGATTCTCTATCAAAACTAATTAAACATCTCCTACAACATTGGATATCTAAATGGGAGGATTTTTATCTAAATTTGTCGGCCTGATATGGGAGGATTCCTAAAGCACAAATGCTGACCCAAAAAAGTAAGGTAAAAATTTTAGTGAAGTACAACAAAATATTTAAAGCATAGGTACGTATGTATATGTATGTTTAAATTATATCAAAATAGAGTTTATACACAAATTTTAGATAAAAATGGAAGGTAAATCCCAATTTTTATCTACAATTTTAAAAGATTATAATAATAATAAAATTGTAATTGATTCCATCCCTCCAAACATACGAGGCAACTTCTTCCCTTAAATATCTCTCCTCAATACTTACTCCAACTATTAACAATTTTGCTCCGATTTACTTGGAGAGAGAAAAAGAAAAAAAGGACCGATTTAATCCAGGGAAGAGAGAGAAAAGTTTATGAATTCTTCTCTTTTATCGTGTTTCAATTATTTAGATTTTTGTTATCATTTTACTGGTTATAAAAATCAGTATCCAACATTAAAATAGTGAAAAAGAAATAAGAATAGATTAAAATTAGTCAAAGATAACTGTGAACATAATAAGAGAAAAAATAGAGAAACACGTAAAGGAAACTGTGAACATAATAAGAGAAAAAATAGAGAAACACGTAAAGGAAAAATGGGAGATTTGAAATTCTGTCTTTGAGCGTCTTTTATTCTCAATGTAATTCAAGAATTGACTAAAATTGATTAAAGATAATTGTGAACAAAATTAAAGCAAAAAATACATAGACAAAGTATAAAAAATGAGAGACACCGAGATAAGGAAAAAATTGGAGAGACATGAAATTCAATCTTTTGTTGTCTGTGTAGTTTAAGAATCGATTAAAACTAGCAAAAATAAGTGTGAACCTAACAAAAGTATAAAGAGGGAGAGAAATAAAGTGTACCGTTGACTTCCGACAATCGGTAGGAAATAATCGACTAAATAAAAAAGACAGAAGAAAATTTGTTGGAAGAATGAAAATAACGGAAGACCGAGAGAGAAAGTATAGGCCAAAGTATTTTTCATTAATCAGCATATTTAACTAACAACATATCCGAAAAATAGAAAAAAAAAGAACTGACTTAATGTCCTCCGTCTATACATGCTATTCCCTTCACTAAATTTGTGTGGCTTAGATATCTTAAGGAAGTCATCACTTTAACAACAAAATATAAAAGGTTTAACATGGCTATTCCCGGCTTAATGTAACAAAGGGATCACTTTAACAACAAAATAGAAAATGTTTAACTACACCATAGGTATTTATCTAACAATCTCATCCTAAAGCCCCATCGTATATCTACTTACTGTTTTAATTTGTCACGACCCAATTTTCGAGGCTTCGAAAAACCAAATCGTGACTAAAAAGACGAAATCGAAAACAAACAAAACGAAAAGAAAAGTAAAAGATAAAAATACCATTTAATTAAAACAAAGTAGAGAAAATTTTTGTTTCAAATTATTACAAATATAAAATGAAATACAAAAGACGGTAAAAGATCGACAAAGGACTGACACTCCGGAACGATACCCCTCTATGATAGTGCAGCTCTCGGACACCTCCCCACCTCAACCGGTACCTGAAAAAAAAAAAAAGGAAATGGGGTGAGTATAAAAATATACTCAGTAAGCAACCTACTTGTAGGCTCTTAATCGCATCCAAGTTTAGGAGAGAACCACCAACTATGCTCTAGACTCTAAAGTCTCAGTACTCTCAGTACACAGTTCGGGGTGGAAGGACTTAACCTTTGAGGAGGTATTGAGCATTTGAGGATGAGGTGCTCCCTCATAACTACATGTACCCCTCGTACAACCCAAGTCACTACATGGTTAACGTCCTTCCACAAGGCGGACTCGTCATGGGCGACCTTGACCCACCCGCGTGATCAACATCTTACCATAAGACGGATTCCCATGCAGAGTAGTTGATCTAACATTAAGTAACACTTCTCTAACAGGCATCTCACCAAGCTCACCAGTACCACACCGGGGTAGAAAGGGAAGAGTAACACCTCCCTAACTGCCGTCTCGCCTAGCTCAACGGTACCACATCGGAGTAGGAAGAGAAGAGTAACCTCTCTAACTGGCATCTCACCTAGATCAACAGTACCACACTGGAGTAGGAAGTGGAGGGTAACATCTCCTATCTGGCGTCTCGCCTAGCTCAACAGTACCACACTGGAGTAGGAAGTAACCTCTCCCTAACTGGCATCTCACCTAGATCAACAGTACCACACTGGAGTAGGAAGTGGAGGGTAACATCTCCTATCTGGCGTCTCGCCTAGCTCAACAGTACCACACTGGAGTAGGAAGGGAAGGGAAGGGAAGCGGAGCATACTCGAACGCTATACCAACTACTGTCGGCTAAGAGGTCATCTCTCTACACCTTGAGGTCCTAATGTGGTTCTCTGTATCTCAAGGGTAGTTAAAACTATTGAGTTAGGGGCCCTGGCTTCCAGATTCACTCAATCAAGACTTCCAAGTCCATAACAGTCTAGGGTTAAAGGGTCTCTCCCTCTAAGCGTCGCTCACGACACCCAACTCCGTAACATCAGGAGGGTCCCCTAACTAAACTCAACTCAATCCCTACAAGAGTTCACCCTAGGCATATCACAACACTATAGCTTATCAATCATATCATAAGTTCACACAATTATTCAAGAGGAGTTTATGTATGATTAACAACGCATATAATCATACAAGCTCAACGGGAATATAACATCCATCAACAACCGAAGCGCAGATAAACAAATTCTCTCGTCTGCCAATATAGTATGAACAGATAAAAGCTACAGTAAGATGGTAAAAACTTGAAAATAATAAATAAATTAATTAATTAAATAAAAAAAAATAAAATAAAATAAATAAATAAATAATTAAAAAAAAAAAAAAAAAAAAAAAAAAAAAAAAAAAAAAAAAAAAAAAAAA
>NW_019268575.1:1192662-1203613 GCF_002738365.1 Cucurbita moschata
AAAAAAAGACAGCAGCAGCTTGAAGCTGCTGCCATGGAGAAAGGAAGAATGGACAGGTGGTTGAAGGGAAAAGAAAGAAAAGAGAGGAAGATGGAGGTGTGGGATGAAGAAGGGTGGTTTTATTTTGTGTTAGTGTTATGGATGGTGGTGGTGGTTGGCGTTGGCAAGGCCGACGAGGAAGCACCAAATAATATCGAAGAAACAGAGGAAGAGGGAAACAGAAAACAGAGAGTGTTATAATCCGTGTTTTCCGGCAAAACCTTAAGGTTTTTTTGGCGTTTGTTGTGACAACGTGCAAACATGAGGATGGGGAGACGATTGTGAAGGCTTTTCAGCCATTGAAGCTCTAAACTAAGCTGATTTTGATACGGGAGATGAGATTTTTGTGTAGTAGAGACATTACCTCCGTTAAAGTTTTATGAAAGAAGCAATAATTTTGGAAAGCTACTTGGGAACAAGAAGAAGAGTTAAAACTCGAATATTGACATTTGTTCTTAGAGTTAGGAACTTTCGAGGACGAAAGTTTTTAAAAGGAGGATAGAATTGTAATAACCCGAAAATAATAAATTAATTAATTAAATAAAAATAAAAATAAATAAATAAATAAATAATAAAAAAAAAAAAAAAAAAGAAAAAAAGACAGCAGCAGCTTGAAGCTGCTGCCATGGAGAAAGGAAGAATGGACAGGTGGTTGAAGGGAAAAGAAAGAAAAGAGAGGAAGATGGAGGTGTGGGATGAAGAAGGGTGGTTTTATTTTGTGTTAGTGTTATGGATGGTGGTGGTGGTTGGCGTTGGCAAGGCCGACGAGGAAGCACCAAATAATATCGAAGAAACAGAGGAAGAGGGAAACAGAAAACAGAGAGTGTTATAATCCGTGTTTTCCGGCAAAACCTTAAGGTTTTTTTGGCGTTTGTTGTGACAACGTGCAAACATGAGGATGGGGAGACGATTGTGAAGGCTTTTCAGCCATTGAAGCTTTAAACTAAGCTGATTTTGATACGGGAGATGAGATTTTTGTGTAGTAGAGACATTACCTCCGTTAAAGTTTTATGAAAGAAGCAATAATTTTGGAAAGCTACTTGGGAACAAGAAGAAGAGTTAAAACTCGAATATTGACATTTGTTCTTAGAGTTAGGAACTTTCGAGGACGAAAGTTTTTAAGAGGAGGATAGAATTGTAATAACCCGAAAATAATAAATTAATTAATTAAATAAAAATAAAAATAAATAAATAAATAAATAATAAAAAAAAAAAAAAAAAAAAAAAAAAAGACAGCAGCAGCTTGAAGCTGCTGCCATGGAGAAAGGAAGAATGGACAGGTGGTTGAAGGGAAAAGAAAGAAAAGAGAGGAAGATGGAGGTGTGGGATGAAGAAGGGTGGTTTTATTTTGTGTTAGTGTTATGGATGGTGGTGGTGGTTGGCGTTGGCAAGGCCGACGAGGAAGCACCAAATAATATCGAAGAAACAGAGGAAGAGGGAAACAGAAAACAGAGAGTGTTATAATCCGTGTTTTCCGGCAAAACCTTAAGGTTTTTTTGGCGTTTGTTGTGACAACGTGCAAACATGAGGATGGGGAGACGATTGTGAAGGCTTTTCAGCCATTGAAGCTCTGAACTAAGCTGATTTAAGCGGTTGTCGCAAAGGTAACGAAAAACCCATATCACCGAACCTTTAAATCCTGATATCTTGGTTCGTATTGTATAATAAGTTATGAAATAGGGCTTGTTAGAAACGTAATAAGGCGATCTATAAATTTGTAGAAGGAATCAGGATGAAATTCGAACCGTAGAAGGAGGATATGGCTTCGGGATATAGTAGGTATTAACAGAAAAGATGTGAAAATTTCAGAAAAACGCAAGGAAGAAGAAGAAGCGCGTGCACTACACGCAGGCGCGTGAGGGCCGCGACTGGGCGTGCGACTGGCGCGTGGGACAGACACACCGAGGATGTGAGGGCGCGTGAAGCATCATTTCGGTTCCCGGTTTGTCCCGTTCGATTTGTTTTGACCTGTTCTACCTAGATTGACCTATACTTACCTTGAAAATGGTGAAATATAGGTCTAATTGGAAGCAATTGTGTTTAAATACCCTATTAAATGTACAATCAAGAGAGAAAGGGATTCGAAACCAGGTAAGTAGCGTATCAACCTTTGAACTGGTTCTTAACTTGTTTTACAACATGTGAGTATGTTGTTTACCTGATTAAGAGCTTAGTATGTTATGATGAGCTTTGATGATATTGAGTGTTTATTGTGACTGCTTGCCTGTGATGTAAGCATGATATAAATGATTGTCAGAATGTTCTATGTGTTGAACATGATACATGTATGAAAGCATGCAGTAACTGTGAGTATGTTATGCATGTTAATGGAAAGGTTATGACTCTAAGATATGCTTATTGGTTGTTGAGCTATGGCTTATTTGTATGAGTATGATAGTCTACTAATTCCCGCGGAGTTCTTGGCCAACGCGCTGTGTGCTAAGTCAGGGAGCATGAGTACTCCTGACCGCTGGTATATGAGATAAACAGGCCGCCAGAGCAATTAGTAGACGGGCCGTATTTGACCGAGAGCGAGTCTTACATACGAGTCCGAAAATTCTAGATAAGCATATCGAGAGAGAGTCAGTAACCTAGCTGGAGGTAGCTGAGATACCTCATTAACGAACAAATGACCCTAGTAAGAGAACTAGGAGTCAATGATGAATAAAACTTAAAAACACCTGGAAAGATTAGTTATGAACTCTTGAATGATAAGCTAGCTACTTACTGAGTAATCTAATTACTCATCAAAATTATTATAACTTTTCTTTCCAGATTTAGATGATGCAGGCCAACCGAGGACGAGACCAGCGGATTGAAGACTACTGGGAATCCATGTCTGTGTCTGTTTTGTGTATTTATGTTTTCGCTGTCAAGAATTTATTCGGTTGTTTTAAGTTTAAATAGCACTGGTTTTAAATGTTTTACTGGATGTTTTTTTTTTTGTTTTGAAATATTTTGAGATTATGATTGGGTGTTAGAGTATGTTGTCGTTGATGATGGTAACTCCTGTTAATCGCGTTGACGATGAGCGGGCGTTACAAGTTGGTATCAGAGCCTAGGTTATAGGTTCTGTAGACAGTCTAGAATAGACAGTATGGATCCCTTTAGTCCAGCTCAACGGTATCTCACTTCGGTCAGGTAAGTGATGCATGACTAAATTGTATGAAAGAAGTATGAAAGTTTAAAAGAATTGATTATGAATACTTAATTATGTGTATAACAGATATGGTAGTGTTAAAATGTTTAGACCCTAGAATGTCCAATGTGGACCTGGGGATTGAGTGGCAGCCTATAGAAGGAACTGCTCCAGCAGTGGTGGTTCCGGAGCCTACTTCTCAGTCGGCATCTAGAGATCAGCCGACTGTTGTTATTACTCTAGAGGCCTTGCAATCGCTGATTCAAAGTTAAGTGAATCAAGCGGTGCAGAGCCGAGTGGATTAGGTGGTACAGATAGCTTTTGCTGGTTTTTGAAGGTGGGCGGCTCCGACAGCACCTGTACCTAGCCATGTGACTCTAGTGCCTGAAGCACAAGTAGGTGTTCAGGTAGCGATACCTCCAACAATTTCGAAGGAGCTACCTGGTACAGCGGTAGTGACAGAGGCACCACTACGGGTAGTAACTTATGGGCGATGATGTATGACGAAGGAAAGTGAATACATATGAGATTTTATGAAACTTATCCCGCCAACTCTTGGAGGAAGGAGGACTGATCCTTAGGCAGCTGAATGGTGGCTGGAATGTACTGAAACAAAATTACATTCTTCAACTGTCCAGGGAGTCATAAGATACTGTGCGCTATGTATATGTTGGAGGGACCAACCCATTTTTGGTGAAACCAAAGAACCAAAGATGGAGGCCAGTGGAGTCCCAATTTCATGGGCGGCATTTAAACATGAATTTTGTGAGAAGTACTATCCTGCTCTAGTAAAATTATGAAACCGAAAGGTCTTTATGCAGCAGGAGCAGGGTAATATGTCAATAGAGGAGTATGAAGTGGAGTTCACACGATTATCCAGGTTTGTTCCTCATATGGATCCTACTGAGAAAGAAAAGACAAATCTCTTTATCCTTGGTTTGAGGACAGAGATGTAGGGATTAGTGTCTGCCCATGCTTTTTAAAATTTGTTACTGCTTATAATGCTCTACTGTGGAATTAGATGCTGCCACCCTGGAGAGTAATTAAAGTTCCAACGGTCAGGAACGACCAAGTAGTAAGCAAAAATTCACTTAGATATTCTCAAGTTTGCAACATCAGGCAGTACAACGACAAGTAGATCGTCGGTCTTCTTTAGGTGATAGGAAGGCAATATGTGGAAAATGTGGGTTGATGCAGGGGGGACCCTATACTGCCGTAAACAAGACATGTTATAATTGTGGTAAGAGCGACCATCTTGCCAAAGTGTGTCGTAATGCAAAGAATCCTAGTGTGGTATGTGCGAGAGGCCGCTCTAGGAGGAGAAGGAGGTCAGTCGAGTGCTGGAGGATAGCATCAGTTTCGAGGTAAAGTGTAACGCCCCTAATTTTCTTTAACCTAATTAGTGACGTCACCCATGCATACTTATCTCATTAAGCGGAAGCTCATCATGAATAACCTTGAAATAGTCTTTCATAAAAATTCATGAATCCAAAACAAAACCTAAACTCCGAAAATGAACCTTCAATACTGAATTCAAAATAAATCCAAATAAAACGATACTCAATCCTATAACTTAAAACAATCTAATGAAAGTAAACTCCTAAAAATATCACGTCTCCAACTTCCATGGTGGCCTCAGCTCCACCGTCAACCGTACATTGGCGCCTTGCCTTTACCTGAAAACTGTAGGTAGCACGTGGCTTGAGTATTTTATGAAATACTCAGTAAGTCACCCCACTGTTGGGGTTAGGAATGCAAACACATGCAATATATGAGCGGGACCTGACTTTTCATAAACTTTTCATAGCCTTGGGCGCTTTTCTATTCCGGGTAGGGTTGGATGTGTGGTACTCCTTCACACATGGCCCATGTACGTGTACATGAACCCACCAGGCGGGCTCTTATACATACCCCCTGGGCCTGACTTGGTCGGGCACAACGTGTTACACGTAGCCGGACACCACAGAATAGAAAAGGGCCCGCATGATATCACGGCGAACATAAATATCGTATTTCATTCTTTCGTATCATAAAGGGGAAGAATCCCGATGCACGTGACATACATATATGCATGAGGTCCCTTAACATATCTAACATGGCATTACATAAGCAGTGCTAACATCACATTTACGTTTCTTGCATCACATGGCATCTCACATGACTTACCTTACATGGCATATTACATAAACATTCCAGTTGCATAAACATCTCATGACATGACTCGATAATTCTACGTGTATCTATGACATCAATCAACATATTCATGGCATATAATACTAACATCTCATTCATGAATTCTACGTGTATCTATGACATCAATCAACATATTCATGGCATATAATACTAACATCTCATTCATGACATATACGTGTATCTATGACATCAATCAACATATTCATGGCATATAATACTAACATCTCATTCATGACATAACATTGTATCTATGACATCAATCAACATATTCATGGCATATAATACTAACATCTCATTCATGACATAACATAAAATCTATGACATCAATCAACATATTCATGGCATATAATACTAACATCTCATTCATGACATAACATAAACTCTATGACATCAATCAACATATTCATGGCATATAATACTAACATCTCATTCATGACATAACATAAACCGTCAACAGTCAACACAAGTTCATACTTCACATAACATACACAATCTACGGTCGACAAAATCTATACATCACATAATCATATCACATAAAATATGGTGCATGCAGGGGCCACAGGGCACGCACCATCATACAACACGTAGAAAGCTAACTCCAACAGTAAGGTCACTTACCTCGATGGTCTTCGTTGAAGTCACTCACGACGAGCTAATCCCAGTGGTTAAATATGTCCTATGATAACCACATAAAAATTTAGAACCTTTCATAAGGTACCCTAGCTAAACCTCATGCTATTTATCAAAATAAACCTTCGACCAAATCTGTCTTTAACGTTTATGAGCCATACTGACCTCGGATGGTAAAACTAAGGGCAGAAACGGCTTCGGAAGGGCCAAAAACCTTGGAATCGATATATTATAGTGATACCGATTCACCAAGCTGAGCTGCCGAGCCGACCTATTAAGACCTTGGAATCGATATATTATAGTGATACCGATTCACCAAGCTGAGCTGCCGAGCCGACCTATTAAGCCGCTGGAATCGATATATTATAGTGATACCGATTCACCAAGCTGAGCTGCCGAGCCGACCTATTAAGCCGCTGAGCTGAGCTGCGGGATTTGACGGAGCCGAGCCGCTGTACACGTCAAGCCGAGCCGAGAGCACGCGTGCGGAGCCGAGACCAAGGCTGCAGCGCGCGTCCACGTTGGGCCGAAACGCACAGAGGCCGAACGTGAACCCGACCCGTTTTCCTTCGTCTTCCTTACCCGAAATCTCACGAAAACCCTAATCGTCGCTGCGCCGCCAACGGCGACGTCACAACCCCGATTCCCCCCGCCTATTCCGACCGACGCGCAACGATATTCAACACCGATAGCCTCGGTTGCTTCTCCCTCCGGCCACTCACTGAAGAAAATCCAGCGAACCACCTCACACGTTTTTCCTGGCTAACCCTCTCGATTTTTCCGTACTCTCAGACACCCTCGAAAACCCTAAACGTTTGGAGAGCAAAAGTTGTTTCCAAGGAAGGAGGAGAGTTGAGTATGGGAATATAAAAGGTCTCTATAACTTTTCCATTAAGGCAGTAATTTCCTTGCTAGAAATCATACCTTTTCCGGCGACAATAAATGTAGCATAATATCTTTTCGTTTTGGCAGCAAAAATAAAATCTTAGCATAAAATCTAAAATAAATAAAACAAAAATTCGAATCCTTACATAAAGCCTTTGCCACGATGAGCAAGGTAGCGGAGAATGCCAGCTCGGTGGCGACAGGTACTTTACCTATTTATAGCTACTTCTCTTATTCTATATTTGATTCGGGCTCAACGCATTCCTTTTATATCGTTATCGTTGTTCGTTAAGCCCGAATTCAAGTAGAGCCTTTAGGTTATGAGGTTTTGGTCTCTACACCTTCAGGAGTCATTGATGACTCGTGAAAAGGTGAAATGAGATAAAGTAGAAGTATCTGGCCAACCATTAGATGTGTTGTTAATGGTGCTAGATATCTATGATTATGACATTATTTCGGGCATGGATTGGCTATCTGTTCATCATGCCAGTATCGATTGTTATAAGAAGGAGATAGTTTTCACCTCCTGATGGGAAAGAGCTTCCGGTTTCAGGTTACGAATCCGGGAAGTGTTCCCAAGACAATAATTGCTCTAAAGGCTAGGAAGTTGATTAGGCATGATGCTGTGGCATTCCTGGCTAGTGTGGCAAAAGTGAGACGAGTTGATACAGATGTATCAGTTGTACCTGTAGCGAATGAGTTCCTGGATGTCTTCCTGGATGAGATGCCTGGTTTGCCACCAAAGTGGGAAGTCAACTTTGACATTGAACTTGAACCCGGGGATGACACCTATCTATAAAGCTCCTTATAGGATGGCCCCCACGGAATTGAAAGAGTTGAAATTGCAACTGCAAGAATTGTTGAACCAGGGGTTCATACGACCTAGTGTGTCACCGTGTGGAGCTTCAGTGTTGTTTGTGAAAAAGAAGGACGGTACACTCCGTCTCTGTATTGATTATAGGGAGCTGAATAAGGTGACCATTAAAAATAAGTATCCCTTGCCGCGAATTGATGACTTGTTTGACCAGCTTCAAGGGGCAGCGGTATTTTCGAAGCTTGATCTTCGTTCTGGTTATCACCAGATAAGAGTCAAAGAAGAGGACATACCAAAGACGACTTTTCATACTCGGTATGGGCATTATGAGTTTGTCGTGATGTCCTTTGGCTTGACTAATGCCCCTGCAGTGTTTATGGAGCTGATGAATCGGGTATTCCAGGATTTTTTGGATTCTTTTGTCATTGTGTTCATTGATGATATCTTGGTTTATTCCAAGACAAACGATGAACATGCAGAACATTTGAGGAAGATTTTGTTGGTTCTGCGTAAACAAAGATTATATGCCAAGTTCTCAAAATGTGAGTTTTGGCTTCAAAAGGTAGTATTCCTTAGTCATGTGGAATCTAAAGATGGTATAACTGTTGATCCAGCAAAGGTGGAGGCAGTTATAGGTTGGTTCGACCAACTACAGTTACTGAGGTGAGAAGTTTTCTGGGTTTAGCCGGATATTACAGGCGCTTTATTAAAGACTTTGCAAGGATTGCCGCACCACTAACTCAGTTAACCCGAAAAGGGAAGAAATTTAATTGAAGTCGAGCTTGTGAAAGTAGTTTTCAGGAACTCAAGGAAAGATTAGCGTCAGCCCCAGTGCTTATTGTACCTGACGGTACTGGGAACCTAGTAATTTATAGTGATGTCTCTAAGCATGGGTTGGGGTGCGTACTTATGCAAAACGGGAAAGTTATTGCTTATGCCTCTCGACAATTGAAGGATTATGAACGCAATTACCCAACTCATGATTTAGAGTTAGCTGCTGTGGGGTTTGCTCTGAAGATATGGAGACATTATCTGTACGGTGAGAGGATACAAGTATATACGGATCATAAGAGTCTTAAATATCTGTTCACCCAGAAAGAGCTCAACATGAGGCAACGTCGATGGTTGGAGTTGGTAAAAGATTATGATGTGGAGATCCTACATCATCCTGGTAAAGCTAATGTGGTAGCTGATGCCTTGAGTCGTAAGACAGCTCACTCATCTGCAATGCTAACGAGACAACACAACATTCAGATGGAGTTTGAACGAGCTCAGATAGCTGTGTTGGTCAGGAAAGCGGTAGCTCAGCTAGCTCTTATGACTATTTGTCCGACGTTGCAGGAACAAATTATTCGGGGTCAGCAAAGGGACCCTTATTTTTCAAAAGTTGTGAGGCAACTTGAGACTGAACAAATCAAGGATTTCTAGATAACGGGTGATGGATGTTTGAAGTGGCAGAACCGAACTTGTGTGCCAAACGATGTAGAGATCAAGAGAAAGATTCTATCTGAGGCGCATGAGTCGCCCTATACTGTGCATCCAGGTGCCACAAAGATGTATCAGGATTTGAAAACATGCTTTTGGTGGCCTGGGATGAAGAAAGATGTTGCTGAATGTGTGAGTAGGTGTTTAACTTGTCAACAAGTTAAGGCACCTAGACAGAAACCAGCTGGATTATTGCAACCTTTAAATGTGCCTCAGTGGAAGTGGGAAGAAGTGACTATGGATTTCATTACAGGACTACTTAGAACCCAGTTAGGGTTTACAGTGATATGGGTCGTTGTGGATAGATTAACTAAGACAGCCCATTTTATACCGGGTAAGTCTACATATTCGGTTGACAAGTGGGCACAATTGTATTTAAAGGAGATTGTAAGGTTGCATGGTGTACCAGTTTCTGTTGTGTCAGATAGGGATACGCGGTTTACTTCTCGATTCTGGAAGAGTCTTCAGGAAGCCCTTGGTATACAACTGAAGTTTAGGATAACGTTCCATCCTCAAACAGAGGGACATACTGAAAGATTAAATCAAATTCTTGAGGACATGTGTACATGATTTTGCTGGCGGTTGGGACACCTACCTATATTTGGTTAAATTTGCCTATAACAATAGTTCTCAGGCAACCATTCCGATGATTCTTTTTTAGACATGTTATGGATGGAGGTGTCAAACTTCGATTTATTGGAATGAGGTAGGTAGAAAATAGTAGTTGGATCCAAACTTGTTACGAATGGCCAATGAGGCGATACAGAAGATTAGGAAAAGAATTCTGATCGTTCAAAGTCGTCAGAAGAGTTATGCTGATGTTAGAAGGAAGGACATAGAGTTTGACGTGGGGGACCACGTGTTCCTGAAGATCGCACCTATTCTTGAAATCTAGAGTTTGATATGGTAAGAGGGGAGAACTTAGCCAATGTTTTATTGGACCTTTTGTGATTCTCGAAAGAGTTGGGCCAGTAGCTTACATACTAGCATTGTCACTAGCATTAGAGGCTGTACATAATGCTTTTTATGTTTCGATGTTAAGTAAATATACTGAAGATCCTATGTATGTTCTTCGTTATAAAGATTTACCGTGGAAGAGAATCTAAGCTACGGAGAACAGACTATTAAGATTTTGATACGGGAGATGAGATTTTTGTGTAGTAGAGATATTACCTCCGTTAAAGTTTTATGAAAGAAGCAATAATTTTGGAAAGCTACTTGGGAACAAGAAGAAGAGTTAAAACTCGAATATTAACATTTGTTCTTAGAGTTAGGAACTTTCGAGGACGAAAGTTTTTAAAAGGAGGGTAGAATTGTAATAACCCGAAAATAATAAATTAATTAATTAAATAAAAATAAAAATAAATAAATAAATAAATAATAATAAAAAAAGAAAAGAAAAGAAAAAAAGACGGCAGCAGCTTGAAGCTGCTGCCATGGAGAAAGGAAGAATGGACAGGTGGTTGAAGGGAAAAGAAAGAAAAGAGAGGAAGATGGAGGTGTGGGATGAAGAAGGGTGGTTTTATTTTGTGTTAGTGTTATGGATGGTGGTGGTGGTTGGCGTTGGCAAGGCCGACGAGGAAGCACCAAATAATATCGAAGAAACAGAGGAAGAGGGAAACAGAAAACAGAGAGTGTTATAATCCGTGTTTTCCGGCAAAACCTTAAGGTTTTTTTGGCGTTTGTTGTGACAACGTGCAAACATGAGGATGGGGAGACGATTGTGAAGGCTTTTCAGCCATTGAAGCTTTAAACTAAGCTGATTT
>NW_019268575.1:1204737-1213127 GCF_002738365.1 Cucurbita moschata
CTAGATTGACCTATACTTACCTTGAAAATGGTGAAATATAGGTCTAATTGGAAGCAATTGTGTTTAAATACCCTATTAAATGTACAATCAAGAGAGAAAGGGATTCGAAACCAGGTAAGTAGCGTATCAACCTTTGAACTGGTTCTTAACTTGTTTTACAACATGTGAGTATGTTGTTTACCTGATTAAGAGCTTAGTATGTTATGATGAGCTTTGATGATATTGAGTGTTTATTGTGACTGCTTGCCTGTGATGTAAGCATGATATAAATGATTGTCAGAATGTTCTATGTGTTGAACATGATACATGTATGAAAGCATGCAGTAACTGTGAGTATGTTATGCATGTTAATGGAAAGGTTATGACTCTAAGATATGCTTATTGGTTGTTGAGCTATGGCTTATTTGTATGAGTATGATAGTCTACTAATTCCCGCGGAGTTCTTGGCCAACGCGCTGTGTGCTAAGTCAGGGAGCATGAGTACTCCTGACCGCTGGTATATGAGATAAACAGGCCGCTAGAGCAATTAGTAGACGGGCCGTATTTGACCGAGAGCGAGTCTTACATACGAGTCCGAAAATTCTAGATAAGCATATCGAGAGAGAGTCAGTAACCTAGCTGGAGGTAGCTGAGATACCTCATTAACGAACAGATGACCCTAGTAAGAGAACTAGGAGTCAATGATGAATAAAACTTAAAAACACCTGGAAAGATTAGTTATGAACTCTTGAATGATAAGCTAGCTACTTACTGAGTAATCTAATTACTCATCAAAATTATTATAACTTTTCTTTCCAGATTTAGATGATGCAGGCCAACCGAGGACGAGACCAGCGGATTGAAGACTACTGGGAATCCATGTCTGTGTCTGTTTTGTGTATTTATGTTTTCGCTGTCAAGAATTTACTTCGGTTGTTTTAAGTTTAAATAGCACTGGTTTTAAATGTTTTACTAGATGTTTTTTTTTTTGAAATATTTTGAGATTATGATTGGGTGTTAGAGTATGTTGTCGTTGATGATGGTAACTCCTGTTAATCGCGTTGACGATGAGCGGGTGTTACAAAGATAGTCCAGCAAGCATACAAACAACAAGTACAAAATTTCACTAGGGCAGCAAGTCCAACAAATATATATTTAATTTCCCAAGTACAGAGGATCATTAGATCTAGCCACCTATGGGTAATTTTCTCTAGCATGCATGCAAAACCAAGCGCACCCTACAAGTATTACTTCCTAAATCCGTATAGTTACTTATAGAAATGAAGCGTGTCATTCGAAGCTTATTCTTTTGGCTAATTAAGAGTCCAAAACTCTTGAAAGTCTGATGATAGGTCTTAAATCAAGTTAGACTAAGATCAGTATCAAAACCGGGATGAAAAATAGTCGAACTGAAGTCAAATTAGGATAAAAATAGTCTCACGCACTGTGTCACGCGCCCACGCGCCTAAGGGAGTCACCCACGCGCACAGACACGCGCGTGTACAGACGTTCATGAGGGGATGGAGTCGCATGTTGGCGTGTCGCCATGTGGCGAGGGCTGACTGGTCCACTGAGAGGCAGGGCCTGCGTTCAAATTTGGACACACGTAGGTTCCTATGATGTTTCCCATGCTGACAAGTGGAGAGTGCAGGATGGGTCGGTTGACGGGTTTGGGTCGCACGCGGGTTCACGTATCTTGGTAGCGGGCGTCGGTCTTCAACCCCTACCTGACGTATTGTTTTTCGTGATTTTTCTCCCCCATTCCACACCTGACACGTGTCCCTTCTTCATGGTGACACATAGTCCTCTCCCTTCCTGACACGCGTCCCTTCGCTATTCATCTTCTTCCTCTCATCTCTGCGATTTTTTCTAAAAATCGATTATTTTCTATTTTCTTTGTATTTTCGTATTTCTTTCTACACAACTTGGATTAATGTGATTCCTTCACGAGATATGTAGACTTCATATCCATTACATATAGGTATTTTTCTTGTAATTTATTTCTAACCACAGGCATAATAAACTTAGTCTAAAGAAACATCAATACTTACATCCTTTGGTTAAAGCTGGAACTCCTATTTCCGATCTAAATCGATAAAGACTTCCTCCACGGATAGCACAATCCTCTCTAGATTAACATACTCAAATTTCAGAATCTAACTCTCAATATTTCTCACAGATCTGAGGAAAATCCAAAAACAAAGGTTCAAGAATTTACCTACGGATATTCTCCGTTCTTTGACGGTTTTGAAGGATTCAACGGTTCATAATGCTTCCTATAGGTTCTATGAAGTATTTGTGAAGAAATTTCGGTCAAAACCGTACTCCTCGTTGTTGGAATTCAATAATCGGCCGTGAAATCCTTTCTTTTCGGTGAAAGGAAATTGTCGACAGGAGGTTGTTGGAAGAAAAAATAAAATGCGTAAAATAAGAAAGAGAGAGAGAATGATGAAATTTTGACTGCGCCTTTAATTCAGGTTGTAAAATATTGTGAACAGATTTCCTATTTAAATATAACCTATCCTAAAAATGGCTGGAGAGTGGCCAACTGAATCTGTGCCACTTCCTACGAAATTGCCGTCTAAAACTTAGTTAATCCATTCAACGTGTTTGTCAAATGGTCAAACGGAGAATGAATGTAATCGTGTGAATCTAAATAAGGAAAAATCAAGTTTTAACTAACAATGTCCTCCTAAAACCTCAACTCCGTTTTGAGCCCTATGGCTCGGTGTCCCTGGCGGCATGTCCTCCAGACTCCACGTCTTGTTCGGCCGCCTCTTCTGCGAGTTGGCGCGCCGCCAGTCCAGGTGGTTCATCTCTTCCTAATAGGTCTTCCATCTTCTGGTACCTGGCCGAGAGGTTGACTGGTTGCTCTATCTCCAGCTTTAGGATGTAAAGGCGGTTTGCCGTGCACCGAACTTGCGTGAGCATCTGCCGTCGA
Organism: Cucurbita moschata; assembly: GCF_002738365.1. NCBI lineage: Eukaryota > Viridiplantae > Streptophyta > Magnoliopsida > Cucurbitales > Cucurbitaceae > Cucurbita > Cucurbita moschata. Next base: position 1,207,658 of record NW_019268575.1, read on the forward strand.
TCATCGCGGATCCTAAGTAGCCCGCGTTTGATGGAAATGTGGCAGCCGGCCTTATCGAGTTGACCCAGACTCACAATATTAGCCTTGAGTCTCGGGATGAAGTAGACGCCGGTCAGCTTGTGATGATTACCTCCCTTGCCGACGAACAGGACGGTGTCGTGCCCTTCGATCTCGACGACAGAGCCGTCGCCGAATTTCACCATCCCGCAAATCCCCGAGTCAAGCTCGGAGTACGCAGACTTGGCCCCAGTCATATGGTTTGTTGCCCCCGTGTCGAGGACCCATCGCCGATGCTCTTGCTGCTCACCTCTTTCACTGATTTGAGCGAACATTCGCTCCTCCTTCAGTTGAATTGGCTCTCCAGCCGGTGCCTTTGTTATGCACAATTGGAGCTCTTCCTTGGGTTCGACGCTCACCGGAGCAGTTATGTCGTCGTTGATTACCTCTGTGGATTTGGGGAGCTCTTCCTCGGGTTCGACGTTAGGTAGGACTGATGCAGTCACCATGAAAAGGGTCGGCTCGTCCTCCTCGGATTGAGCCACATGGGCCTTCTCGGTTGTCTCCTTGTTCCTGAGCTTGCTCCAGCAATTCTTGCTCAGGTGACCTCTCTTCCCATAGTACGAGCACTCGATTGGCCCGTCATCAGTCGGGCTCCTCCTTCTTTTGATCCGCCTCTTACTCGCGCATGCGCCGGCGAGATTTCCACACCTTCTTACCGCCTTTGCGGCTGGAGGGCCCATTGCTCTCGCCGGTGTCGTCACGGAGCTTTAGGCGTGCAAGTCATTCCTCCTTAGTGAGGAGTAGACGACCCTCCTTGTCGACAGCTGAAATGGTATTTTTCTTCCGCTGCTCGACGTTACGCAGTCTTCCGGTCACCTCTTCCACCGTTAGGTCGTTCACGTCAAGTAATGTCTCGATTGAAATCGCGACTTGCTCGAGGTGATCGGGGACGACCTGCAGCATCTTCTTCACGATTTCTGTCTCGCTGATGCTGCCACCGAGTGTGGTGATGCTGTTGGCGAGCCCTGTGATCCGCATTGAAAAATCATCGATGGATTCGCCGGTCCTTAAAGCGAATCTCCAAGAGCTCCTTCCGTAGCTGCTCGATGTTGGATTCCCGCACTCACTGTACACCAACCCGACGGGATTTGATTCCCTCCCAGGCCGATCGCGCGGTGCGCTTGGTGGAGAGAGATGCCAGCATCTCTAGGGGCACAGATTGTAATATGACAGCGAACGCAAACCGATCCTCCCGGTACTCAATCGTTTCTCCTTCCTCTGGCTCGACAGCATGCCATAACCCTTGCGCCCGTAGGTTGACGCGCATCAACAAGGTCCACTCATTATAGTTGGACCTTGTCAATATCGGATACTGAAAAACGACGGTCGTTGTCTCCCTGATCACTCGCTCAACGACAACTCGACGCCCGTCATCACGGCGTCGGCCTCTTCGTGGTGGTGATGGAGATGCCGACACTTGGCGGCGGCGTGGAGGAGTGAGCGAGCCTGCTCGAGAAGGACCCCACGATGTGTTTATTTTCACACTTTGCATTTTCTTCTACTCGAAACCTGAGACTTGTATGTTGTTAGGTCGACGCTCTAACCACCTGAGCTATTCAACTTGATTGTTGATAAGTTGGCTCCTCCGCAATGATATACACCGATGGCTTCAACCGGGCTCTGATACCACTTGTTGGAAGTCAATAATCGGCCGGGAAATCCTTTCTTTTTGGTGAGAGGAAATTGTCGACAGGAGGTTGTTGGAAGAAAAATAAAATGCGTAAAATAAGAAAGAGAGAGAATGATGAAATTTTGACTGCGCCTCTAATTCAGGTTGTAAAATATTGTGAACAGATTTCCTATTCAAATATAACCTATCCTAAAAATGACTGGAGAGTGGCCAACTCAATCTGTGTCACTTCCTTCGAAATTGCCGTTTAAAATTTAGTTAATCCATTCGACGTGTTTGTCAAATGGTCAAACAGAGAATGAAGTAATCGTGTGAATCTAAATAAGGAAAAATCGGATTTTAACTAACACTTGTGGCCAGATCAGAAGTGGCGGCTACTTCCCCTTCTCTCTAGAACTTTCTTTCTCTCTATTTTCTTTTTCTTTTCTTTTCCTCTCCCACCTTTCCATTTTTATTTCTTTTCTTTTCTTTTATTCCTCCTTTACTAACCTCTATTTCAAGTTCTTATGGAGGAAGAGGGCAGAATGACCAAAATACCCTTTCGAAATTGACTTGGACCATTTTTCCTAATTTTCCACCATTTTTCTTTTTATATTTTTATTGAGTTTCTAAGATATTTCTAAACATTTTTCTCTTCTACCTCATCTCAAAATTCCGTCTCTAAGATCCTCAATGAAATATTGAAAATTCAACTTAAAGGGAAAAACTTAGGTTTTAAGTTTCTCTTCGGGGTTCGAGGTGTTACAAATTCTCCCCTCCTTAGAAACTTTCATCCCCGAAAGTTTGTTTAATTAAAAAAAAAATTAAGGGTAAGACTTCCTAACGTCATCCTCATGTTCCTAGGTAGCCTCGCTATCCAAATGATTATCCCACAAGACTCTGTCAAGGGGAAACTCCTTGTTTCGCAATCGCTTGACTTCTTGGGCTATAATTCAGATTGGGGCCTCTTCGTATGATAGGTCCTCTCGAAGCGCAAGTTCTTCGTGTTCAATGTTGTGTGTGGGGTACGATGTGTATATTCTCAACATGGATACATTAAAAATATTGTGCACAATGGCGAGAGCGGGTGGCAACGCCAACCTGTACGCCACGACACCAATCCTCTCAAGGATTTGAAAGGTACCTATGAACCTAGGGCTAAACTTACCCATTTTTCCCCAACCTTAACACCCCTCTCATGAGCGTTACCTTCAGGAAAACATGTTCGCCCACTGCAAACTCGAGATCCTTTCTTTGAGTGTCAGCGTAACTCTTTTGCCGGTTCTGTGCAGTAAGTATCCATGATCCGATTTTCTAGACTCTATCGTATTGGTGACCTGAATTAATTTCAGTCCCATACGTTGTTGGGTTCCATCCTCTTCCCAAAACACTGGTGTCTGACACCTCTTCCCATATAGGACCTCAACGGAGCCATATGAATTTTTGCTTGATAACTGTTGCTATAAGCAACTTCCTCGAGGGATAGGTGGTGATCCCAACAACCAGCGAAATCCATTACACATGCCCTGAGTATGTCATCTAATACTTGATTCAACCTCTCTATTTGTCCATCTGTCTAAGGATGGAAGGTCGTACTGAAACGAAGTTGGGTGCCTAAGGCTTTTTGTAAACCCTTCAAAAAATGAGAGGTAAACCTAGCATCGCGATCAGACACAATGGAAGTAGGCACCCCATGCAAACGGACTATTTCTCGAATGTATAATTGAGCCCATGGATCCACTCGAAATGTGCTTTTACCTGGGATGAAGTGAGTTATTTTTGTGAGTCTCTATCAACAATGACTCAAATCACATCAAAACCACTTAGAGTCTTAGGTAGACCTAATACGAAATTCATACTCACTTCCTCTCACTTCCACTGGGGTACGTTTAAGGGTTGCAGCATCCCTGCAAGGCATTATCTCGGGGCTTTCACCCGCTGGCACATTATACAACGTCCCACTAAGCCTGCGACGTCCTTTTTCATACTTGGTTACCAATAACTGTTTTTCAAGTCGTGATACATTTTCGTACTGTCAGGGTGGAATGTGTAAGACGTGTCATGTGCTTCAGACATAACCTCCTTAAGGATTTCCTAATCCCTAGGTACACACAAGTGTCCTTGCCACAAAAACCTACCTTTAGATGAAATTGAGAACCCCTGAGCTCTCTCAGCCTCTTGGGTGTCACAAACTTTGTGGAGCTGCGCATCTATAGACTTTGCACCAATGGTTCATTTACGAAGTGTGGACTGTGCTATCAACTGAGCTAGTTGTGCGGAGATGTTCTTATCTACTATATCAATCCCAGCTCTTTAGATCTTATCTTGAAGCTTGCTCTATTGAGTGACCAACGTAGAGGTGTAGGCTGCTTCCTACTCAAGGTATCAGCTACCACATTAGCCTTGCCAGGATGACATACGGTCTCAACATCATAGTCTTTCACTAGCTCGAGCCAACTCCTTTGTCTCATATTCAACTCCTTCTAGGTGAAAAAAAAAATATTTAAGGTTCTTGTGGTCAGTGTACACTTAGATTCTCTCACCATACCGATAATGCCACCATGTCTTTAGTGCGAACACCACGGCAGCTAGCTCCAAATCATTGGTAGGATAATTCCACTCATATTCCTTTAATTATCCAGAGAAACGTACGCAATTACTTTCCCATTCTGCATAAGTACACAACTTAATCCCTTCGCTGAGGCGCCACTATACACAATGAAGACTGGTATAGTCACCAACTGTTAGGCTATGGAGCCTGATACTTATTTATAGCTTGGTCAACGGTTATATCCGGTAAAGCTATATTTGGTAAGCTATATATAGTAAAGCTATATATGGTAAAGCTATATCCGGTAAAGCTATATATGGTAAATAGTTATATATAGTAGATGGCTAAATCTGGTAAAGCTATATATAGTAAACTATACCATATATATATCTGGTCCGGTAGAGCTTTGTAGATGTACTTTTCTCTGTAATTCTCTCTGTACATACCTGAAGTCATCAATATAAAAAAATCCTTTTAGCCAGAGTTCTCCTTGCAACTTCTCTCTATCCTTCTCTTTGTGTTCATCTAGATCGAGCGTGTGCGTTGTTGTGCGATCCTAACAACTGGTATCGATCCTAACAACTGGTATCAGAGCGAGGCAAAATTCACCACGATCTGTGAAGATGGAAAGTTCAAAGATTGGAATTGAGAAGTTCGATGGATCCGATTTCGGTTTCTGGAAGATGCAGATTGAAGATTATCTGTACCAGAAAGATCTTCACGAACCTCTGTTGGGGGTGAAGCCGGATACCATGACCACGGAACAGTGGAAGCTCAAGGATCGACAAGCCTTGGGGCTGATCCGGTTGACGCTATCCAGAAACATGGCGTTCAACATTATCAAGGAGAAGACAACGTCAGGTCTGTTGAAGACGCTGTCAAATATGTACGGAAAACCGTTGGCTATGAACAAGGTGTATTTGATGCAGAGATTGTTATGAGTCCTTGTGAGAACTTCGTTACGAGCAAACAGAAACGAGTTAGCTTCACAAAGACTATTAGAGAATTGAAGAAAAGAAACCAGAGGTGAAGCAAGTGGGAGTTGATGTTGAGTTGCTCAAAAATTCACAGAGTGATGTTGTAGCAGATACTCATGAAACTCCTGAGACTCTTGCTGAGAAACCATAGGTAAAGCAAGTGGGAGTTGATGTTGAGTTGCTCAAAGATTCACAGAGTGATGTTGTAGCGGATACTCATGAAACTCCTGAGACCCTTGCTGAAACACCAGAGGTGAAGCAAGTGGGAGTTGA
>NW_019268575.1:1213304-1225804 GCF_002738365.1 Cucurbita moschata
TACCTATTCCACTCACTCAATTTGTGTGGCTTAATGTAAGAAAGGGATCACTTTAACAACAAAATAGAAAAGGTTTAACTGGACAATACGGATTTATCTAACCATCTCTTATTATGAATTTATCTAACAATCTCCTCCTGTAGCCCTATCTTATATCTACCTTACTGTTTGAACTTGTCACGACCCAATTTTCGAGGCTTCGAAAAATAGAATGGTGACTAAAAAGACGAAATCGAAAACAAACAAAAAGAAAAGTAAAGTAAAAGATAAAAATACCATTTAATTAAAACAAAATAGGGAAAAATTTTGTTTCAAATTATTACCAAAGGAATTACAAATATAAAATGAAATACAAAAGACTCTAAAAGATCAACAAGGGACTGACACTCCAGAACGACACCCCTCTGTGACAATGTAGCTCTCGGACACCTCTCCTCCTCGACCGGTACCTTAAAAAAAATAGAAAAAAGGGGAACGGGGTGAGTATAAAAATATACTCAGTAAGCAACCAACTTGTAGGCTCTTAATCGCATCCAAGTTTAGGAGAGAACCACCAACTATGCTCTAGACTCTAAAGTCTTAGTACTCTTAGTACACAGTTCGGGGTGGAAGGACTTAACCTTTGAGGCGGTATTTAGCGTTTGAGGATGAGGTGCTGCCTCATAACTACATGTACCCCTCGTACAACCCAAGTCACTGCATGGTTAACGTCCTTCCACAGGACGAACTCAAGCCCTTCGCTGAAGCGCCACTATACACAATGAAGACTGGTGCAGTCACCAACTTCATTTTCAACTCTTGGAAGCTTGCTTCACAATCTGATGTCCACCAAAAGTGCTTTTTTTTTTTTTTTTTTTGTGGTCAACTGAGTCATCGCGACCAACATTTTCGAGAATTCTTGGACAAATCTCCTGTAGTAGCCAATCAAGCGCAAAAAGCCTCTTACCTCTGTCACAGGCCTTGGCCACCACATGACAGCTTCAACCTTAGCTGGATCCACAATAATTTCTCCTCTTGATACCACATGTCATAAAAATGCTACTTCTCATAGCTATAATTCACACTTAGAAAACTTGACATACAACAGAGGTGTTCTCAACACATTTAAATTGCAGGCGATTTCATGCTCTGCTTTGGTCTTACCAGGATCCACGGTTATTCCCTGCCTAGATACCACGTGTCCAAGGAAGGCCACCTCTTGCAGTCATAATTCGCACTTCGTGAATCTAGCATATAACATGTAAGTTCTCAGTAGAATTAAAACTTTCATCAGATGTTCCTCGTGCCCCACTTTAGACTTAAAACACTCCAGGATGTCGTTAATGAACATAATCTAGAATTCTTCAATTGTTCATCAACTCCATGAATACTACGAGAGCGTTATTAAACCCCAAAACATGACTATGAACTCATAATGTTCATAGCGGCTTCTAAAGGTTGCTTTAGGTATGTATTCCTCTCTAATTCTCGTCTGGTGATATCCTTACCTTATCAAGATGGTCTTTACTACTTCTCCAAACTAGCCTCGTAGTTTCCTGTAATGACCCGAAATTTTCTACTTAATTTAAGGTCGCTACTGTATACATACCATAAACATTGAATGCGGAAGACTTCATTTAAATTCCATAAAACATAACCTTTATCTTAAAACACAGCCATGGACTTACATGTTTCGAAAACATCTTTAAAACGACACAACAAAAGACCCAAAATAAAATAAATAAGAGTTTAAGTTTAAAACATCCTATTCTATTCTAAGTCTAAGAAAATAACTAACACGATCCTATGCATGTGCCATGATCTCGAGTTGCGATGCCGTCGTCAGCCGTACAGGAATGCCTTGCCTTAACCTCAAAAATGTAGTAGCACATGGCTTGAGTATTTAAAGAAATACTCAGTAAGTGACCCCACTATTGGGGTTAAATGCAACAATCACATGCAATGAGATGATGGGACCTATCTTTCGTTTCGTTTCATTTCGTTTCGTTTTCCCTACGGTGTAATCCTAACAGGTAATCGTGGACATGTACCATATACTCTACACGCAGCCCATACGTGTGAGTATGGGCTCACCAGCTAGTTCGCATACCGCTGGGCCACTATCCCTAGCCGGTGGGCATGCTCTAGGGGCCCACCGAGACCCGTTAAAACTAAAACCGTCACGGCAGCACTATGCAGGGCATAATGATCGTTGTCCTACCATTTGGATGTATGCGTCCGTACCCTCATGATGGGATAGGGGTATCCCCCCAAATGCATGATCACACAATATGCATGAGGTCCCACTAGTCCTACAGCATCATTTAATGAACATAACCCCGTGTCACGTTTTCATGCTTACATGTCATTCTCATTCTCATTTCGTTACATATCATACATATTCCTAGCGGGGTTATGTATCATGCAATTTACCGTATTTCATGTCATACAATTCATTCAGTTACATTCCAATACTCATACAACAAGCCATAATCGTACAAGGGTCACACATCGTCACATGCATTCATATCACATCAACTAAGCAGCATAAATAACGTACATTCACGTTCACATGATTTCGTACTTAAGCACAATAATCTAGCATACAATGTATCATATCATAACCAAGTCATAACGTAAACACTTCATAGTCATATCGTTCTCTAACTTACCATAGCCTTAACGTTCTTATACCTATCACAGACATATCATTACGTGACGTACCTTAGTCATATCGTCACAAGAACGTACCCTAACGCTATCGTTCTATCAATCTATCACAAACCTATCCCTTTCTACCCATAACCTAACCGTATTATTTCATCAATCTCTCCTATCCATAGCACTCCGGTATGTAACCTAACTCTAACGTTTCATGAACATATCTTAATCCTATCGTTACATTTCGTTTTGTGCATCCTTCTCGTACCCTATCTCAAACATATCCTTGAGCACATCGTCCATAATTATTATCCTACAATCCACATATTATAACATAACATAACATATAAGAAACATATCGATCCACAGATAATTCACACATATCAATATATATGACACGTGCAGAACTACAGAGCACGTGTCAACATCAAATATAACCATGCCGATAGTAAGGTCACTTACCTGGCTAGCTTAAGTCGTTGTCATGAATATATCTTTAATGAAAGTTTGATTCCGTCCTTTGAAATCCGGGTCAACCTATATGAGCCCATGACATTAGTTTCGGGTTTGAATTCTACAACATTATTTCTCTAATTTACATTGGTCCATTGTTAGAAGTCTTGAAATGTTATATATCTATAATTATATTTTTATTAAGAATCTCATTTTTCATGGTTACTGTGGTATAAAAATAAAGAGTAGATACAGTTAAGTTATTCTGAGTTGTTATCTTATCCTCTGTATTTACGTTTCTCTCCATATTTAGTTTCGGTTTTTAATTCCCTACTCTCTCTTTTTTATCTGTTGCCTTTTAATTCTGTTCTCATGTATTCCAAATTTACAGTGATCTCTATTTCCAAATCTTTCCTTATCTCTCAGTATTTCCGATTTTCTTCTCTCAGTTTCTATTCAGAAGTTTTCTTGGCCATTCTATCCTTAATCTATTGATTTGGCTAATAAAAATTTAATCTAATATTACTAATATGACATAATTGACTAGAATTGTATAAATGATTTGACATTTAATTTCTAACTAAGAGATGAATCAGGGTAATAATTCAACAAAGATCTAACAATAATTGGTTGTGATTTCTAAAAAAAAAATAGGATAAAAGAAAATGAAGATTTAATACATACCTTATTCATCAGATCTATCAAAGGTCATTCTTTTTTTTTCTCAAGTAATTCTGTCAATTATTGTTTTTGTTTTTCTGTTTGCAGTAACTGTTACTTTCTCGCTGTCACCGTTCATGAGAGATAATTGTGGGAAGGGATGAGAGGTGAGGGGAGAGAAGTGGGGAAATGTTGTTTTTATTTATTTATTATTATTATTTTAACTACCTTATTATAATTATTTGTATTTGTTTATTTGTTTATTTTTTTTTTTTGCTATTACATTTCCTCTCGTTTGCCCAACTTTCTTCTCAGCGAGACGTCCTGTTAGGTAACTCGCTTGAGTACTAATACTTTCTGGGCCAAGTACAGGCTCTTTGGGAGTAAAGGATCCTTGAATAAGTTCTCTATCTTCAACTAGGCTAGCCCCTGTAGTATCTTCTATGACTGAGCTAGTCACATTTTCCCTCATAGTGATATCTCATCACTGGCTTTTTCGAGCACGTGAACCTTTCAAGTTCTTGTACAGGACCCTAGAAAAATCTCTGAAAACTCTTGTTTGGTAGCTAGCCTCCCTCAAACTCTGAGGATGTTACGTTTAGTGTCTTCTCTAAGACATATCATGTCTCTGCTAATCTTACCTGTTTACAAGTGACCATCTCCCTATCCTCAGGTAGTTTACAGTATCACGTTGTTTGAAAGTTCTACCTCTACTCGAGAATGCTTCACAAGTATGGCATTCAACTCATGTGTGAAACTGGAGTTCTACTCTTTGTAATCCAAATAACCTAAACAAGGGTTGGTTCTTACTATCGCCCATCTAGACTTTCTCCCTCCAGATGGCGAAGGCATGGCCATAGTTTAGCCTCTTTTTCCTGATGTTCTCGCCCTGAGGTTCACTGGACTACCTTGACAGTTCCACATCCTTCACCTTGTGAACATGCATGCCCTGAATAAAGGATAGGTTAGAACACGGTTTCATGGTTTTCATAACCACGTGCTGCTTTTGGACTTGGTCCTCTCCACCAAGGTTTAACTTGTTATATATTAGGCGATCTATCAATAGGAATATCCTACACCCCCTGTCTCATTAGAGGCATAAAGCGCACATCATGCTTTTGGAAGTCCATAATTGGCACTAGCTCGTGAAGACTCCAACCAAACTTGAAGCCATGACCTCCATAACTTCACTCTCAATGTAGGTGAATCTTATTTCTCGACTTCCAACTTAACCAAGCTCACTTGTGAAAATAGTTTGCTTGAGGGGTGCTTAATTCCTACCGTGGTTGCCCTTGCTTGTAAGAACAATATTGTCTGGGTCTACTATGTTGTTTGCTCCAAGGATACCCAATACTGTCTAAGCCTACTACGTGCTCTCCAAGGAGGCATGCTTGACATCTAAAATTATGGTCACATGAGGCTAGGTCCAAGGTAATTCACCTCGTACTAGGCCTTAGAAAAGTCTCAAGTACATCTTCCTAAGCTAGTAAACTATAACATGACCTCTCTCGGCCTCCTCACAATAACTCAACCATAGCATCGACATATAGAGTGAACATTCATTATTTATTGCCCTAAAGCATAATTACAGCCACCATGTAACCCAAGGCAAACATAAAGTTTACATGCTTTATATCATATCAAAACCGACTAAAAAGGGTAGACATACCTGGTCGCGGCGAGGCGTGTTATCGAGCTGAGTCATAAGGTGTACAACTCTCTATCTTAGAAAAAGTCTACACAATATAAAACCCGACTGCTCTGATACCAATCTGTAACGACCCAATTTTCGAGGCTTCTAAAAACCGAATTGTGACTAAAAAGACGAAATCGAAAACAAACAAAAAGAAAATAAAAGAAAAGTAAAGTAAAGTAAAAAGATAAAAATACCATTTAATTAAAACAAAATAGTGAAAAGATTTGTTTCAAATTATTATAAAAGAAATTACAAATATAAAATGAAATACAAAAGACCCTAAAAAACCGACAAGGGACTGACGCTCCGGAACGACACCCCTCTGTGGGATGAGAGTGGCAATGTGCTTTCTTTAGGACTTAAAAGGCATGTCCCAATTGGACAAAATCCAGCAACATCTCTTGAAACGCCTCCATTGGGTCTAGGCACTAAGAGACGTGTACCAACTGGCCCAAATCCAACAACATCTCCTAAAAGCCCTTCCTCAAGTTTAGGCACCAAGAGGCGTGTCCCAACTCGATCTAATCCAACAACATCTCCCGAAACACCTTTATTTGGTCTAGGAGCTAAGAGGCGTGTCCCAACTGGCCCAAATCTAGCAACATCTCGTGAAGCCTTCCGTCAAGTTTAGGCACCAAAAGGCATGTCCCAACTGGACCTAATCTAGCAACATCTCTCGAAACACCTCCATTGGGTCTAGGAGCTAAGAGGCGTGTCCCAACTTGCCCAAATCCAGCAACATCTCCTAAAGCCCTCCATCCAGTTTAGGCACCAAGAGGCGTATCCCAACTGGACCAAATCCAGCAACATCTCCCGAAACGCCTCCATTGGGTCTAGGCACCAAGAGGCGTGTCCCAACTGGCCAAAAACCAACAACTCCTGAAAGCCCTCTCTCAAATTTAGGCACCAAGAGGCGTGTCCCAACAGGACCAAATTCAGTAACATCTCCCGAAATGCCTCCATTGGGTCTAGACACCAAGAGGCGTGTCCCAACTAGCCAAAAACCAACAACTCCTGAAAGCCCTCCCTCAAATTTAGGCACCAAGAGGCGTGTACCAACAAGACCAAATTCAGTAACATCTCCTGAAACGCCTCCATTGGGGCTAGGAGCTAAGAGCGTGTCCCAACTGGCCAAAAACTAGCAACATCTCCTGAAAGGCCTCCCTCAAATTTACGTGTCCCAATAGGACCAAATTTAGTAACATCTCCTGAAACGCCTCCATTGGGTCTAGGAGCTAAGAGGCGTGTCCCAACTAGCCAAAAACCAGCAACATCTCCTGAAAGCCCACCCTCAAGTTTAGCCACCAAGAGGCGTGTCCCAATAGAACCAAATCCAACAACATCTCCCGAAATGCCTCCATTGGGTTTAGGCACTAAGAGGCGGGTCCCAATTGACCCAAATCCAGCAACATCTTCTGGAAGCCGTCCCTCAAATTTAGGCACAAAGAGATTTGTCCCAACAGGACCAAATTCAACAACATCTCCCTTCTACATTGGATCTAGGCACCAAGAGGCGTATACCAAATGGCCCAAAACCACCAACATCTCCTGAAAGCACTCCCTCAAGTTTAGGCACCAAGAGGGGTGTCCCAACTTGACCAAATCCAGCAAAATCTCCCAAAAAGCCTCAATTGGGTTTAGGCACCAAGATGAGCATTCCAGCTGGCCCAAATCCAGCAACATCTCCTGAAAGCCAATGCCTCGTGATAGTAGCAAGATTAATCAGGCTCTCTAAAGATGTATTACAATGAAGTCTCTAATTTTCTATCTGATGATTCAACATGGTGAGGGACTCTAATAACAGGCGTGAATAATTTAGTCTTAAAATATTTTTATTCTAAAACTTTGATAATAATATTTCTTTACCATATATTCAAAATCTCCATTAGAACATATAATTTTAATTTCTACCTCATTTATTAACCTTTATAATTTAACAATTATGGACATAAATATGAAAGTTAATTGGTGAGACTTTAGTTTTTGTCAAAAATAATAATAATAATAATAATAATAATAATAAATAATCGGTAAAAAAAATTTACATATTTAGACAACACATACATTTGTGAGATATCTTAGGTAATTTTAATTTTACTTTCATATATAACTAATATAAAGCCCAAATAAATAAAGGAAGAAAGAAAGAATACGCTTAAATAAAACCTCTCCCATACTTCCCTCTATTTCATTCCTTCTCCAAACTATCTGGTTGTCAAGCTGGAATAGGCCACAATATAGGTTTTGCCAAAACAACCCCTCACACCCCACTATCAGGTTATGTAAAAAAGAAACATAAAAATAAAAATAAAAAATGCCAGGCATCTTATAATGGAACCATATACTGTTAAAGATATATATTAGATTTTATATATTAGATCTTTTCTTTCCTTTTTTTTTATTTTATTTTTGGAAATCATAGCAATTATAGCTTGTATCTTCTCCTAACTCCATTTGCAATTATGTATATTAGTAGATTAAATTATTAGATCCTAGCCAAATAATTAATTAAGATTGGCCAAAATACCAATCATTTAAAAAATGAAATATACCGATAAGAAATAGAGGAAAAGAAAAGAAATAAATAGATAAAGAAAGAGAGGAAGATTTCAAAACCATCTATTAACAAAAATAGGTCAAGGAAGATTTAGAAAAGAGAATTAATTAACAAAGATAGGAATAAATAAATATATATATATATTATTTTAATTATAATTAACAAAGATAGGAATAAATAAATATATATATATATTATTTTAATTATGTATTCTACCTTAGTTTTACCAATAAAAATATGGTTAGATTTAGAAAATGATTAACAAAAATAGACCAAGGGAATAAAATTAAATTTTATTCTATTTTCAGGGAATCGCACCAATTATAGATTAAGTCTATTTTTAGGAAGATAACAAAATCATTGACCAAAAGAAATACGGTAAGATTTAGAAAAAAAATTTAACTGACAAATAAAAATATGGTAAAATTTAGAAAACAATTAACCAAAATAGACCAATAAAAATATAGAAATTAAATTAAATTTTAATTCTGTTTTTACTATAAATCACAACAATTATAGCTTAACCAATAAAAATAGGGTAAGATTTAGAAAAATTAACAAAATTAGACCCATAAAAATAGAATTAAAATTTTTATTTTATTTTATTTTATTTTGTTTTTAGTGAATATTTATTTTAATTCTCGTTTTAGCAAATCACACCCACTTAGATTTTTTTAATTATAGTTTAGATCTTTCCTAATTCTATTCCCATCATTTATCTTCTCTAATTTCTTGCAATTATATATCTTCTCTGACAAAAATAGGCCAATGAGAATAAAATTTTAAAAAAAATTCTTCTATTTTAATTCTATTATTAGGAAATCACACCATATCTTCCCTAATTCTATAATCTTCCCAATTGGAATTATGTATCTTTCCAAATTCTATTGCAATTACGTAGATTAAGTTAGAAATTATCAGATCCTAGCCATACATAAAAATAGATTTTGAAAACAGAATTAATTAACAACGCCAATAAAAATATGAGAATAAAATTAAATTGGTAAAAAAAATGTGACAGAAATTGATCAACAAAAATAGGCCCAAAAAAAATCTGGGAACAAAATGGAGAGTAAATACAAAAAGAAAATAAATACAAAAAAAAAAAAATAGTGATTTAAAAACTAAAACTAAACACAAACACAAAAATAAATACAAAAAAGAGAAAAATAATGTAATACGGAATAGAATTAAATAGAATTAAATGATACAGACATAAGAGTAAATATAGAAAAAAAAATAAATAAAATTAAATGATGAAACAAAATAAAATTACAAACAATAAATAAAATAAAAACTTTCTATAAATAAAATTAAATGATAAAACAAAATAAAATTACAAACGACAATAGTAAAATAACTCTATCTATTACCTCCATCAATTAATAACATAGAAAATGAAATTTTTAATAAAAAATAGAATAATATAGATATATATATATATAAAATTCTAAGACTTTACTCCTACAAAAACTTTAATGTTCGCATAAAATTTAACACATGGACCCTTATACATAAGAGGAATAATATTACAGATGTTCGAATTTGAAACTAATGTCATGAGCTCACATAGGTTGACTTGAATTTCAAATGATAGAATCAAATTTTAAATTAGTGACAACAACTTAAGCTAATCAGGTAAGTGAAAATTTTAAATTAGTGACAACAACTTAAGCTAATCAGGTAAGTGGTCATACTATAGGATATGCTAGAAATTGTATAAGTTACAATTTATGATATATGAGCTATGATGATATATGAGTTATGATGATGTATGAACGGTATCGTATGATGTTGTATACTAGTATATAATGATGTATGAGCTATGATGATGTATGAGTTATGATTTTGTATGAGCGGTGTCGTATGATATCGTATACTAATATATGATGATAGATGAGTTATGATAATGTATGAGTTATGATGCATGGCGTACATATTATGTGTGATGCACGTGATGACTTTATGATGAATACGATTTTTGCATGACGTTTTCTTTAATATGATGATGTTTTCCATATTTAGCATGCTATATGATGATGAGTGTCATATTGCATCATGTCGTTAGATCGACTTAGGACACAACTCTAAGAGCATGAAAAGAATATTAATATAAATATCCACGATCACGTATTACTTAATGTAACAAAGAGATAGGACTAAAGGGTTGTGTCATGAAAGACATTATGATGGGATTTAGAGGGAACGTTCATAAGCATATTTTAGGTTAGAATAGTTTTTATGCCTTTCATTGTTTTAAATTATTTTGTATTTTTTTTTATTTTCTCTATATTTTAGTATTTTGTATTTAAACACCTAAGACCGTGACTTTGTTTCTCAGATAATAGGATGTTTTTAACGTTTTGGATATTTATACTATAGATGACGTTTTTTTAAGAGTTATATTTCCGCATGAGAGATGAGTCTGAAACATTAGTAGAGACTCTTGAGTATATAGAAATTTAGGGTCATTACAACTAATATATCACTTTTATACTGTGTCATTATAGACTTTTAAAAATGAATACGAAAACAATTATTGATAGAAACAAAATTAAATACGATACATTTATCATTTTTAGTCTATTGATAAGATAAAAAGATGATAAACATATCAATTACATTTATGAGTGATATACGAGGATAAAAAAAATTAGACAGAATTATCATTTTGAGAGGTTTGATGATAGATGAGTGATTTTCTTAATTTTGTCTTCACCTAGCATCAAATAAATAGTCTTGTATGTTCATTTATTTAAATATGATTAAAATTCGAAAATTTACCGATAACTATTTGATAAAAAAAAATTAATTTTTTTTTTTTATTTATAAAATTGCATAATTTAAAATTGTTTTAATAGACAACATTTATTTAACATGCAATTTCTAAGTATTTAATGTGATATACAAGAATTTTAATCATCACATTCTCTATCAAAACTTATTAAATATCAGTCACCTTTAAATCAATTGGAAAAATATGGAAAGTGGGTTAATTATTCAGCTGATTGGGTATCTAAATTTGACAAAACTGGAGGATTCCTAATGCACCCATTGTGACAAACAAAAAAAATTAAAATTAGATGAAAATATTTTTAACAAGATTCTAAATTAGATGGATATTTTTAACAAGATTCTAAATTAGATGAAAATATTTTCGTTCTAGAATTAATATTAAAGTTGGGTGAAGTTTTTCTAAAATAAAATAAATTAAAATTATTAGATATATTTATTACCGGACATAATTAGTTTCCAAAAATCATTAGTTACCAATAAATTAGGAAAACAAATCCAAAAAAATATCATTATAGATGGTAAATGGTTTAAAGATGGAAATATATTTACATAAGCTATTACTACATTCCTAAATTAGTTCTTCACCCGAGTTTATATAAAGTTGTGATTTCATTATTAGAATACTTGTGTGAAGATAAAATGGGCTTGCTTAAAAATGTTAATATGGTTTATGCCTTCTTGTTGATCTTTCTAATTGGTATTTTATCCAATCTCAATGGTCTCGAGGCAAAGTGGGATGAGAGTGACAATGTGCTTTCTTTGGGTCTTAAAAGACGTGTCCCAACGGGACCAAATCCAACAACATCTCCCGAAACGCCTCCATTGGGTCTAGGCATGAAATGGCGTGTCCCAACTGGTCCAAATCCAGCAACATCTCCTGAAAGCCCTCCCTCAAGTTTAGGGTCCAAAAGGCGTGTCCCAACAGGACCAAATCCAGCAACATCTCCCGAAATGCCTCCATTGGGTCTAGGCACGAAGAGGCGTGTCCCAACTGGTCCAAATCCAGCAACATCTCCTGAAAGTCCTCCCTCAAGTTTAGGCACCAAAAGGCGTGTCCCAATTGGACCAAATCCAGCAACATCTCCCGAAAAGCCTCCATTGGGTCTAGGCACGAAGAGGCGTGTCCCAACTGGTCCAAATCCAGCAACATCTCCTGAAAGTCCTCCCTTAAGTTTAGGGACAAAAAGGCGTGTCCCAACAGGACCAAATCCAGCAACATCTCCCGAAACGCCTCCATTGGGTCTAGGCACGAAAAGGCGTGTCCCAACTGGTCCAAATCCAGCAACATCTCCTGAAAGCCCTCCCTCAAGTTTAGGGACCAAAAAGCGTGTCCCAACAGGACCAAATCCAGCAACATCTCCTGAAACGCCTCCATTGGGTCTAGGCACGAAGAGGCGTGTCCCAACTGGTCCAAATCCAGCAACATCTCCCGAAAAGCCTCCATTGGGTCTAGGCATGAAGAGGCGTGTCCCAACTGGTCCAAATCCAAGAACATCTCTTGAAAGCCCTCCTTTAAATTTATTATGAGCTCTTGTGATTGTAGCAAGTTTAATTAGGGTCTCTAAAGACGTATTACAAGGAGGTCTCTAATTTTTTTTTTATCTTCTATCTAATGAGATGATCCACCTTTATGACAAGAGACTTTAACAATGGGTGTGAAACGAATAATTTGGTCTTAGAATCTTTTTAATCTAAAAT
>NW_019268575.1:1230804-1242811 GCF_002738365.1 Cucurbita moschata
AAATTGGGTAGGTTAATCTATGGAGTATTACCCATAAATCTGGAATTTGGATTGGGAGTAGGAGTTCTAACATTCGTCAAAGGAGGTAGGTATTGATGTTTCTTGCCATCTTCAGATTAAGATAATTATCTCTACAGTTAGAAATAAATTACAAGAAAAATATCGTCAAGGAACTGAGCTAGTTGTGCAGAGATGTTCTTATCTACTATATCAATCCCAGCTCTTTGGATCTTATCTTGAAGCTTGCTCTATTGAGTGACCAATCTTATCTACTATATCAATCCCAGCTCTTTGGATCTTATCTTGAAGCTTGCTCTATTGAGTGACCAATGTAGAGGTGTAGGTCAATCCCAGCTCTTTGGATCTTATCTTGAAGCTTGCTCTATTGAGTGACCAATGTAGAGGTGTAGGCTGATTCCTACTCAAGGTATCAGCTACCACATTAGCCTTGCCAGGATGACATACGGTCTCAACATCATAGTCTTTCACTAGCTCGAGCCAACTCCTTTTTGTCTCATATTCAACTCCTTCTAGGTGAAAAAAAATATTTAAGGTTCTTGTGGTCAGTGTACACTTAGATTCTCTCACCATACTGATAATGTCACCATGTCTTTAGTGCGAACACCACGACAGCTAGCTCCAAATCATCGGTAGGATAATTCCACTCATATTCCTTTAATTGTCCAGAGAAACGTACGCAATTACTTTCCAATTCTGCATAAGTACACAACCCAAGCCCTTCGCTGAGGCGCCACTATACACAATGAAGACTGGTGCAATCACCAACTTCCTTTTCAACTCTTGGAAGCTTGCTTCCCAATCTGATGTCCACCAAAAGGGATTTTTTTTTTCAACTGAGTCATCGCAACCGACATTTTCGAGAATTCTTGGACAAATCTCCTGTAATAGCCAATCAAGCCCAAAAAGCCTCTTACCTCTGTCACCGTTGTTGGCCTTGGCCACCACATGACAGCTTCAACCATAGCTGGATCCACAATAATTTCTCCTCTTGAGACCACATGTCATAAAAATGCTACTTCTCATAGCTATAATTCACACTTAGAAAACTTGACCTCTTGAGACCACATGTCATAAAAATGCTACTTCTCATAGCTATAATTCACACTTAGAAAACTTGACATAGAACAAAGGTGTTCTGAACACATTTAAATTGCAGGCGATTTCATGCTCTACTTTGGTCTTACCAGGATCCACGGTTATTCCCTGCCTAGATACCACGTGTCCAAGGAAGGCCACCTCTTGCGGTCTTACCAGGATCCACGGTTATTCCCTGCCTAGATACCACGTGTCCAAGGAAGGCCACCTCTTGCAGTCATAATTCGCATTTCGTGAATCTAGCATATAACATGTAGGTTCTCAGTAGAATTAAAACTTTCATCAGATGTTCCTCGTGCCCCACTTAAAACTTAAAACACTCCAGGATGTCGTTAATGAACATAATCCAGAATTCTTCATTTGTTCATCAACTCCATGAATACTACGAGAGCGTTATTAAACCCCAAAACATGACTATGAACTCATAATGTTCATAGCGGCTTCTAAAGGTTGCTTTAGGTATGTATTCCTCTCTAATTCTCGTCTGGTGATATCCTTACCTTATCAAGATGGTCTTTACTACTTCTCCAAAATAGCCTCATAGTTTCCTCTCATTTGCCCAACTTTCTTCTCAGCGAGACGTCTTGTTACGTAACTCTCTTGAGTACTAATACTTTCTGGGCCAAGTACGGGCTCTTTGGGAGTAAAGGATCTTTGCATAAGTTCTCTATCTTCACCTAGGCTAGCCCCTGTAGTATCTTTTATGACTGAGCTAGTCACATTTTCCCTCATAGTGATATCTCATCACTGGCTTTTTCGAGCACGTGAACCTTTCAAGTTCTTGTACAGGACCCTAGAAAAATCTCTGAAAACTCTTGTTTGGTAGCTAGCCTCCCTCAAACTCTGAGGAATCTACATTCAGTGTCTTCTCTAAGACATATCATGTCTCTGCTAATCTTACCTGTTTACAAGTGACCATCTCCCTATCCTTAGGTAGTTTACAGTATCACGTTGTTTGAAAGTTCTACCTCTACTCGAGAATGCTTCACAAGTATGGCATTCAACTCGTGTGTGAAACTGGAGTTCTACTCCTTGTAAAACAAATAACCTAAACAAGGGTTGGTTCTTACTATCGCCCATCTAGACTTTCTCCCTCCAGATGGCGAAGGCATGGCCATAGTTTAGCCTCTTTTTCCTACTGTTCTCACCCTGAGGTTCACTGGACTACCTTGACAGTTCCACATCCTTCACCTTGTGAACATGCATGCCCTGAACAAAGGATAGGTTAGAACACGGTTTCATGGTTTTCATAACCACGTGCTGCTTTTGGACTTGGTCCTCTCCACCAAGGTCCAAAGCAACTTGCTATATATTAGGCGATCCATCAATAGGAATATCCTACACCCCCTATCTCATTAGAGGCATAAAGCGCACATCATGCTTTTGGAAGTCCATAATTGGCACCAGCTCGTGAAGACTCCAACCAAACAAGAAGCCCTGACCTCCATAGCTTCACTCTCAATGTAGGTGAATCTTATTTCTCGACTTCCAACTTAATCAAGCTCACTTGTGAAAATAGTTTCCTTGAGGTGTGCTTAATTCCTACCGTGGCTGCCCTTGCTTGTAAGAACAATATTGTCTAGGTCTACGACTCTCTATCCTAGAAAAAGTCTACAAAATCTAAAACCTGATTGCTCTGATACCAATCTGTAACGACCTAATTTTCGAGGCTTCTAAAAACCAAATCGTGACTAAAAAGACAAAATCGAAAACAAACAAAAATAAAATAAAAGAAAAGAAAAGTAAAGTAAAAGATAAAAATACCATTTAATTAAAATAAAATAGTGAAAATATTTGTTTCAAATTATTACAAAAGGAATTACAAATAAAAAATGAAATACAAAAAACCCTAAAAAACCGACAAGGGACTGACGCTCCAGAACGACACCACTCTGTGGGATGAGAGTGGCAATATGCTTTCTTTAGGACTTAAAAGGCATGTCCCAATTGTACTAAATCCAGCAACATCTCCTGAAACGCCTCCATTGGATCTAGGCACTAAGAGACGTGTACCAACTGGCCCAAATCCAGAAAACATCTCCTAAAAGCCCTCGCTCAAGTTTAGGCACCAAGAGGCATGTCCCAACTGGATCTAATCCAACAACATCTCTCGAAACACCTCTATTTGGTCTAGGAGCTAAGAGGCGTTTCCCAATTGGCCCAAATCCAGCAACATCCCTGAAGCCCTTCGTCAAATTTAGGCACCAAAAGTCGTGTCCCAACTGGACCTAATCCAGCAACATCTCCTGAAACACCTCCATTGGGTCTAGGAGCTAAGAGGCGTGTCCCAACTTGCCCAAATCCAGCAACATCTCCTGAAGCCCTCCGTCAAGTTTAGGTACCAAGAGGCGTATCCCAACTGGACCAATCCAGCAACATCTCCCGAAACGCCTCCATTAGGTCTAGGCACCAAGAGGCGTGTCCCAACTGGCCAAAAACCAACAACTCCTGAAAGCCCTCCCTCAAATTTAGACACCAAGAGGCGTGTCCCAACAGGACCAAATTCAGTAACATCTCCTGAAACCCCTCCATTGAGTCTAGGAGCTAAGAGGCGTGTTCCAACTGGCCAAAAACCAGCAACATCTCCTGAAAGCCCTCCCTCAAATTTAGACACCAAGAGGCGTGTCCCAACAGGACCAAATTCAGTAACATCTTCCAAAACGCCTCCATTGGGTCTAGGAGCTAAGAGGCGTGTCTCAACTGGCCAAAAACTAGCAACATCTCCTGAAAGCCCACCCTCAAGTTTAGCCACCAAGAGGCATGTCCCAACAGAACCAAATCCAGCAACATCTCCCGAAATGCCTCCATTGGGTTTAGGCACTAAGAGGCGTGTACCAACTGGCCCAAATCCAGCAACATCTCCTTTAAGCCCTCCCTCAAATTTAGCCACCAAGAGATGTGTCCCAACATGACCAAATTCAACAAACCAACGGGCCAAATCCTGTAACATCTCCTGAAAGCCCTCCCTCAAATTTAGGCACCAAGAGATTTGTCCCAACGGGACTAAATTCAGCCACATTTCTAGCCTACATTGGGTCTAGGCACCAAGAGGCGTGTACCAAATGGCCCAAAATCAGCAACATCTCCGGAAAGCCCTCCCTCAAGTTTAGGCACCAAGAGGCGTGTCCCAGCTGGAACAAATCCAGCAAAATCTCCCAAAAGTCTCAATTGGATTTAGGCACCAAGATGCGCATTCCAGCTAGCCGAAATCCAGCAACATCTTCTAAAAGCCAATGCCTCCCGATAGTAGCAAGCTTAATTAGGTTATCTAAAGATGTATTACAATGAAGTCTCTAATTTTCTATCTTCTATCTAATGTGATGATTCAACTTTATGGTGAGGGACTCTAATAACCGGCGTGAAAGAGAATAATTTAGTCTTAAAATTTTTTTATTCTAAAACTTTGATAATAATATTTCTTTACCTTATATTCAAAATATCCACTAGAACTATAATTTTAATTTCTAACTCATTGATTTACATTTATAATTTAACAATTATGGACATAAATATGAAAGTTAATCGGTGAGATTTTAGCTTTTTTTTAAAAAAAAAAAATTAATGGGTAAAAAAATTTGCATATTTATAAACATGACAACACATACCATTTCTTAGGTAATTTTAATTTTACTTTCATTTATAACTAATGTAAAGCCCAAATAAATAAATGAAGAAAAAAGAATATGATAAAAACTAGCCCCACACTTCTCTCCACTCAAGGCTCATCCCTTTTCCACCCGTGGTCACGCTAGAATAGGCCACAATATAGGTTTTGCCAAAACAACCCCTCACACCGGAATATCAGGTTATGCAAAAAAGAAACAGAAAAAAAAAATGCGAGGCATTTTGATAGAACCCTATATTGTTAAGATATATATTATATTTTTTCTTTTCTTTTATTTTAATTTATTTTCGGAAATCATAGCAATTATAGCGTAGATCTTCTCTTAACTCCATTGCAATTATGTATATTATGTATATCAAATTATCATATCCTAACCAAATAATCGACTAAGATTGGTCAGAATACCAATTAATTAAAAAATAAAATATATAGATAAGAAATAGAGGAAAAGAAAAGAAATAAATAGATAAAAGAAAGAGGGAGATTTCTAAATCAGAATGGATTAACAAAGAATGGATTAACAAAAATAGGTCCAAGAAAGATGAATTAATTAACAAATATGGGAATAGAATTTAAATATATATATATATATATATATATACATATATATTTCTTTTTCTTTTTTTTTAATTTTAATTAGTATTCTAACTTAGCTTTACCAATAAAAATATGGTTAGATTTAGAAAACGATTAACAAAAATAGACAAATAAAATTAAATTTTTATTCTGTTTATAGGAAATAACATCAATTATAACTTTGGTTTATTTTTAGGAGATAAACAAAATCATTAACCAATAAAAATATGATAAAATTTAAAAAAAGATTAATAAAAATAGACAAATAAAAATATGGTAGGATTTAAAAAACGATTAATAAAAATAGACGAATAAAAATATAAGAATAGAATTAAATTTGGAATCACACCCATTATAGATTAGGTCTATTTTTAGGGAGATAAACAAAATCATTGACCTCGTAAAATTTAGAAAAAAATTTAATAAAAATAGACCAATAAAAATATGGGAATAGAATTGAATTTTAATTTTGTTTTTGTAATAAACCACAACGATTATACGGTAAGATTTAGAAAAATTAATAAAAATAGACCAATAAAAATAGAATTAAAATTTTTCTTTTATAGGAAATATTTTATTTTAATTTTGTTTTTAGTGAATATTTATTTTAATTCCGTTTTTAGCAAATCACATCCATTATAGCTTAGATGTTTCCTAATTCTAGCTTAGATGTTTCCTAATTCTATTACAATGATGTATCTTCCCTAATTTCTTGCAATTACGTATCTTCTCTACCAAAAATAGGCCAATAAAAATATGGGAATAGAATTAAAAATTTTCTTTTCTTTTATTTTAATTCTGTTCTTAGTAAATCTTTTATTTTAATTCTATTCTTAGGAAATCACACCAACAATGTATCTTCCCAATTCTCTTCCCTATTGCAATTATGTTCTCTTCTCTATTGCAATTATAAATTATCAAATCTTAGCCATACATAAAAATAGATTTTGAAAACAAAATTAATTAACCATATGCCAATAAAAATATGGAATAGAATTAAATTAAAAAAAAAATTAAATGTAAGAGGAATTAGTTAACGAAGTGGGAAATAATAATAATAACAATAAATAAATAAACAAGAAAGAAAATGGAGAGTAAATACATAAAGAAAATAAATACAAAGAAAAAAAAAATAGTGATTTAAAAATTAAAACTAAACACAAATATAAATACATAAGAGAAAGAAAAAAAAAGTAACATTTAGTGAATATAATTAAATAGAATTAAATGATACCGACATGAAAGTAAATATAGAAAAAAATAAACAAAAAAAACTTTCTCTAAATAGAATTAAATGATAATATAAAAGACAAGAAAGTACCATGGAAGTTAAAATAACTCTTATCTATCTATTTTTTTTAACAGTAATCCCATGATTAGTAACCATAGAAAATGAATTTTTTTAATAAAAATAAAATGATATAGATATATGTATAATATTCCAACACTTTATTCCTACAAAAACTCTAATGTTTGCATAAAATTTAACACATGAACTATTGTAAATTAGAGGAATAATGTTACAGAAGTTCAAATTTGAAACTTATGTCATAAGCTCACATGGGCTGACTTGGATTTCAAAGAACAAACGGATGTCATGAGCTCACATAGGTTGACTTGGATTTCAAATGATAGAATCGAACTTTAAATTAGTGACAACAACTTAAACTAGTCCATTAAATGGTCCTACTATAGGATATGCTAGAAATTATATGAGTTACTGATGTATGAGTTATGATGCATGATGATATGTGTAATATATATATATATATATATTATATTATATTATATTATATGATGCATGACATACATATTACGTGTGATGCACGTGATGGCTTTATGATGAATACGATTTTTGCATGGTTTAATATGATGATGTTTTTCATATTTAGCATGCTATATGATGATCAGTGTCATATTGCATCATGTCGTTAGATTGACCTAAGACACAACCCTAAAAGTATGAAAAGGATATTAATATAAAATTCACGATCATGTGTTACTTAATGTAACAAAGAGATGAGAGAGGGAACGGATGCATCTTGTATGTTCATAAGCATATTTTAGGTTAGAGTAGTTGTTATGCATTTCAGAGGAGAGGATGTTTTTAATGTTTTGGATATTTATACTATAGATGATGTTTTCTTTTAAGAGTTATATTTCCGCATGAGAGATGAGTCTGAGACATTAGTAGAGACTCTGAGTATGTAGAAATTTAGGGTCATTACAACTAATATATCATTCTTATATTGTATCATTATAGACTTTGAAAAATGAATACGAAAAAAATTATCGATAGAAAAAAATTAAATACGATAGATTTATCATTTTTAGTCTATTGATAAGATAAAAAGATGATAAGCATATCAATTACATTTAATAGAGATATTCGAGGATAAAAAAGAATAAATATAGTAAACTTATCATTTTGAGAGGTTTAATGATTTCAAACAAATAGACTTCTATGTTCATTTATTTAAATATAATTCTTCTTAATTTGTTTTTTTTATAAATGGTATGATTTAAAATTGTTTTTGTAATAGCCCAATAAATAAATAAATAATAATAACATCAACACATCATCATTTAACGCCATTACGTCATCATATAACATCATCACATCATTATATAATATGAAAGCAAAAATGATACATGCAAGGGTCACTGGACACGTGTCGTCGTACATAAGATAAGTCTTCCGACCAAGCCGATAGAAAGACCACATACCTGATTAGCTTAAGTTGTTGCCATGAATTTATCCTTAATGAAAGTTCAATTCTGTATTTTGAAATCCAAGTTAACCTACGTGTGCTCATGACATCAATTTCAAGTTCGAACTTTCATGTAACAAGTTTATAGATGGAGTTAACCATTTTTCTATAAAAATTATTCTTAATTTGTTTTTTTATAAATGGCATAATTTAAAATAAATAATAATAAAAATAAAAAAATAAAAATAAAAAAGTAACCCATCCCTCTCTCCACCGATTTCTCACACGTCCTTCTCCAAATATCTCTTCAAAACTTCTTTAGTCGTGGGATGATGAGTCTGCCATAGATATAAAGAAGAAAGAAAAAAAGAAAAGGTAATTTATAAAGAAGAAAGAAAAAAAGAAAAGGTAATTTATTTCCCACCTCTCTCTCTCCTTTCACCTTTCACCACTCCTTTCCTAAAATAATAATACCAGTAATTCGTCCTTCCAGTAAAAAAAATCTATTAAGCACATTTACAAAAACAAACAGTAAAATAAAAATGTTTAGATTTAGTGCGAGGTCAGAAGTCTTCCTTTTATTTTATTGAATGATATTAATTTGGTTACCGTTAATTAGCTTATTTTATTGAATGATATTAATTTGGTTACCGTTAATTAGTTTATTTTATTGAATGATATTAATCTGACCGTTAATTAGTTTATTTTATTGAATGATATTAATTTGGTTACCGGTAATTAGTTTATTTTATTGAATGATATTAATCTGATTACCGTTAATTAGTTTATTTTATTGAAGGATATTAATTTGGTTACCGTTAATTAGTTTATTTTATTGAATGATATTAATTTGCTTACTGTTGATTAGTTTATTTTATTAAATGATATTAATTTGGTTACAATTATTTAGTTTTGAAAGAGGGATTAAATTATAAAAATTTTGTATGAGTTTTAGGAAATGTAGTAGCCTTTTAGAGATAAAAAGTAAGAATTCATTAAAAAAAATTTCTAAAACTAACTGTGAAGAAATAAATAAACCGAGATAAAAAGTAGGGGTGTACATGGTTCGGGTTGGATTGAGTTGGGTTGGGTTTTTTTGACCCAACCAAAAAGTTTGGATTGGTTGGATTGGTAACACAACCCAACCTCTGATGTCAACTCCAAAAAAAAAATTAAAAAAAATTTATTCATTCACAATTCATAATAATTCCATAGAATTTTAGATAAAAATATTAAAAGTTTACAAACACAGATCAATCTATAATCATTAAAAAAAAATTATTCATTCACCATTCATAATAATTTCATAGAATTTTAGATAAAAAAATATTAAAAGTTCACAAACACATAATCTATAATAATTTAAAAAAATTATCAACAATATAGAAGAAAATTGTAACATTTAACATAATTTAACATTATTATAGAAGTAAATACAACTAAATATGGATCCAATTTGAGAATGGATTACTTTAAAATAAGGAAAATGGAAGGAAATGATAAATCATCAAATTAAAACAATAAAAATGATTAGTTTAAAGAAACTATACATATCAAAAATAAAAAATAATGTAAAATATTTTACTTGCATCGAAATAGATTTACTTAAGTTCGAGGGCCTAAATTATCGAAAAAAAATTGTGATATAATAATTTGACCTCGAGATAATAGATACATTATAATTTATAATTACAGTTTTATAACAAAATTTTTAAATTTATCGAAACTAATTTTTTATCCAACAATTTTGTGTCAACAATCTTAGGTGTTAAAGAACACTCCTAAAACAATAAAAAATTATCTCACCAGTACTAAATGTTGATCCAGAAGCTACAGTAAACACTATAACGGTAGAAATATTTTGAATAACTTTTGATAAAATTATGTATTTAAATTCATTTACTTTCCACCAAGTCCAATAAGAAAAATGATAGATGGAACTTTAAAAAGTCGTTTCCCAATCAACACAAATATAGAAATTCCAAATTTAAAAAAAAAAAAATCATTTAAGAATAGGTGAAATGAAAGCAATATGCTTTAAAATTACTCAAATACATGTATAGCCTATGAACATTGAACGATAGAACGATAGCGTTAGGATTACTCTAAAAGTAAGGATTATATAGATTGATAGAACGATAGCGTTAGGATATGTTCTTGTAACGATATGACTAAGGTACGTTCATGTAACGATATGATTATGATAGATATAAGAATGTTAAGGCTATGATAAGTTATCATTTAATACAACCCCGGCATATGCATAAAAGATATGAAAAACGATATGATATGTACGGAATGCTAGCGGGGTTGTATTAAATGATAATAAAAATGAAAAAATGTTGGGATCTCATGCATTATTGTGTGCTCATGCATTGGGGGATATCCCTTACCCTTCACGATAGTACGGACGTGTACGTTACGAGGCAGAAAAACAATCATTATGGTTATCATAATGCTACGATGACGAAGCAGAAAAACGTTCATTATGCTTATCATAATGCTACGACTGTCAGGTAGAAAAACAAACATTATGTTTAACCTAATGTTGTCGTGATAATTACTAGTTCTAACGGTGTCTAGTTTAATTAGCTCTCAGAGTATGCTCGCACAGCAAGGAAAGTGGCCCAGCGGTGTGCGAACTGACTGGTGAGTCCATACTCGCACATATGGGTTGTGTGTAGAGTATATGGTACACATCCAATTTATTCGTTAGGGTAGTACCGTAGGAAAATAGACTGAAAAGATAGGTCTTGTTTCAGGTTAAAGCAAGACATTCTTGTANAAAAGATAGGTCTTGTTTCAAGTTAAAGCAAGACATTCTTGTACGGCTGACGACGACATCGCAAATCGAGATCATGGAACATGCATAAGGTAGTCGTATTTATTTTCTTAGACTTAGGCTAGAATAGGATGTTTTTAATTTAAACATTTATTTATTTTGTTTAGTCTATGGTTGTGTCATCTTTTAAAGATGTTTTCAAACCCCGTAAGCCAATGTCTGTGTTTTAAGATGAAGGTTATGTTTTATGAAAGTTTAAATGAAGTATTTCCACATTCAAGATTCATGATATGTATACAGTGACACCTTAAATTAAGTAGAAAATTCCAGAATGTTACCGTTTTAATAGACAACATGTATTTAGCATGTATTTCTAAGCATTCAAATATACTAGAATTTTAACCTCATATTCTCCATGAAAACTAATTAACCATCTCCTACAATATCGGATATCTAAATGGGAGGATTTTTTTATCTAAATTTGTCATATGAAGGATTCCTAAAGCACAAATGGTGACCCAAAAAAATAAGGTAAAAAGTTTGGGTGAAAAGTTTGGTGAAGTAAAACAAAATATTTAAAGCATAGGCACGTATGTATATGTATGTTCAAATTATATCATAATAGAGTTTATACACAAATTTTAGATAAAAATGGAACGTAAATCCCAATTTTTATCTACAATTTTAAAAGATTATAATAATAATAAAATTGTAATTGATTCGATACAAATTCTGTATTTTATTTTCAATGTAATTCAAGAATGGATTAAAATTGGTCAGAAAAAAATTAAAGAAAAACAATTTTTTTTTATTATTTTTTATTGTCATGTAATTCAAGAATGGATTAAAACTGGTTAAATATAATTGTAAACTTTACAATAGTAAAACAGAGGGAGAGAAATAGAGTGTACAACAGAGAAGGAAAATGAATGTTTTTTTTTGTTGTCTATGTAATTTAAGAATCCATTAAAACCAGCAAAAGTAATTGTGACCTAACAAAAGTAAAATAGAGGGAGAGACAAAGTGTACTGTTGACTTTGAACCATCGCCAAGAAATCGTCGACCTAATAGAAACCTCAGAAGAAAATTTGTTGAAAAAAAAGAGAGAGTATGTGGTAAGTGTTTGTCATTCTATTAGCATATTTAACTAACAACATATCCTAAAAAGAGAAAAGAAAATTACAATCGAATTAATGC
>NW_019268575.1:1244013-1261886 GCF_002738365.1 Cucurbita moschata
TGTGTGAAACTGGAGTTCTACTCCTTGTAATCCAAATAACCTAAACAAGGGTTGGTTCTTACTATCACCCATCTGGACTTTCTCCCTCCAGACGGCGAAGGCATGGCCATAGCTTAACCTCTTTTTCCTGCTGTGCTCGCCCTGAGGTTCACTGGACTACCTTGACAGTTCCACATCCTTCACCTTGTGAACATGCATGCCTTGAACAAAGGATAGGTTAGAACACGGTTTCCTGGTTTTAATAACCACGTGTTGCTTTTGGATTTGGTCCTCTCCACCAAGGTCCAAAGCAACTTGTTATATATTAGGCGATTCATCAATAGGAATATCCTACACCCCTATCTCATTAGAGGCAGAAAGCGCACATCATGCTTTTGGAAGTCCATAATTGGCACTAGCTCGTGAAGACTCCAACCAAACTTGAAGCCATGACCTCCATAGCTTCACTCTCAATGTAGGTATATCTTATTTCTCGACTTCCAACTTAACAAAGCTCACTTGTGAAAATAGTTTGCTTGAGGGGTGCTTAATTCCTACCGTGCCTACCCTTCCTTGTAAGAACAATATTGTCTGGGTCTACTACGTTGTTTGCTCCAAGGATACTCAATACTGTCTAGGCCTACTACGTGCTCTCCACGGAGGCATGCTTGACATCTAAAATTATGGTCACAGGAGGCTAGGTCCAAGGTAATTCACCTCATACTAGGCCTTAGAAAAGTCTCAAGTACATCTTTGGACGTCTCGCACTCTGCGGCGTCACCTCTCTATCTTCCTAAGGCTAGTAAACTATAACATGACCCCTCTCGGCCTCCTCACAATAACTCGAACATAGCATCGACGTACAGAGTGAACATTCATTATTTATTGCCCTAAAGCATAATTACAGCCCCCACGTAACCCAAGGCAAACATCAAGTTTAAATTCTTTATATCATATCAAAACCGACTAAAAAGGGTTAGACTACATACCTGTTCGCGGCTAGGCGTGTTGTCGAGCTGAGTCATAGAGGTGTACGACTCTATCTTAGAAAAAGTTTACAGAATCTAAAACTTGACTGCTCTGATACACATCTGTGACGACCCAATTTTTTAAGCTTTTAAAAACCGAATCGTGACTAAAAAGATGAAATCGAAAACAAATAAAAAGAAAATAAACGAAAAGTAAAGTAAAGTAAAAGATAAAAGTACCATTTAATTAAAACAAAAGAGTGAAAAGATTTGTTTCAAATTATTATAAAAGAAATTACAAATATAAAATGTAATACAAAAGACCCTAAAAAACCGACAAGGGACTAACACTCCAGAACGACACCCCTCTGTGAGATGTGAGTGGCAATGTGCTTTCTTTAGGACTTAAAAGGCATGTCCCAACCGGACTAAATCTAGCAACATCTCCTGAAACGCCTCCATTGGGTCTAGGCACTAAGAGACGTGTACCAACTGGCCCAAATCCAACAACATCTCCTAAAAGCTCTTCCTCAAGTTTAGGCACCAAGAGGCGTGTCCCAACTGGATCTAATCCAACAACATCTCCCAAAACACCTCTATTTGGTCTAGGAGCTAAGAGGCGTGTCCCAACTGGCCCAAATCCAGCAACATCTCCTAAAGCCCTCCGTCAAGTTTAGGCACCAAAAGGCGTGTCCCAACTGGACCTAATCCAGCAACATCTCTCGAAACACCTTCATTGGGTCTAGGAGCTAAGAGGCGTGTCCCAACTTGCCCAAATCTAGCAACATCTCTTGAAGCCCTCCGTCAAGTTTAGGTACCAAGAGGCGTATCCCAACTGGACCAAATCCAGCAACATCTCTCGAAACGCCTCCATTGGGTCTAGGCACCAAGAGGCATGTCCCAACAGGACCAAATTCAGTAACATCTCTTGAAACGCCTCCATTGGGGCTAAGAGCTAAGAGGCGTGTCCCACGAGCCAAAAACCAGCAACATCTCCTGAAAGCCCACCCTCAAGTTTAGCCACCAAGAGGTGTGTCCCAATAGGACCAAATCCAGCAACATCTCCCGAAATGCCTCCATGGGGTTTAGGCACTAATAGGCATGTACCAACTAACCCAAATCCAGCAACATCTCCTCAAAGCCCTCCCTCAAATTTAGACACCAAGAGAAATGTCCCAACATGACCAAATTGAGCAAACCAACGGCCCAAATCCTGCAACATCTCCTCAAAGCCCTCCCTTAAATTTAGGTACAAAGAGATGTGTCCCAACCGGACCAAATTCAGCAACATCTCCCGCCTACATTGGGTCTAGGCACCAAGAGGCGTATACCAAATGGCCCAAAACTAGCAATATCTCCTGAAAGCACTCCCTCAAATTTAGGCACCAAGAGGCGTGTCTCAACTGGACCAAATCCAGCAAAATCTCCCAAAAAGCCTCAATTGGGTTTAGGCACGAAGATGACCATTCCAGCTGACCCAAATCCAGCAACATCTACTGAAAGCCAACACCTCTTTGATAGTAGCAAGCTTAATTAGGTTCTCTAAAGATGTATTACAATGAAGTCTGTAATTTTCTATGTGATGATTCAACTTTATGGTGAGGGACTCTAATAACCGCGGTGAATAATTTAGTTTTAAAATCTTTTTATTCTAAAACTTTATAATAATATTTCTTTACCATATATTCAAAATCTCCATTAGAACATATAATTTTAATTTCTACCTCATTTATTAACCTTTATAATTTAACAATCATGTACATAAATATAAAAGTTAATTGGTGAGACTTTTGCTTTTGTCAAAAAAAAAAATCGATAAAAAAAATTGCATATTTCAAATATGACAACTGTTTCTGACCTATTCTTAGGTAATTTTAATTTTACTTTCATATATAACGGATGTAAAGCCCAAATAAATAAATAATAGGTTTGAATAAAACTTCTCCCCCACAGTCTCTCCGTTTCATTCCTTATCCAAACTATCTGGTTGTCACGCTAGAATAGGCCACAATATAGGTTTTGCCAAAATAACCCCTCACACCTCCTCACACCCACTATCACGTTATGCAAAAAAGAAACAGAAAAATTAAAAAAAAAATGCCAGACCAGACATTTTATGATAGAACCCCTCTAGTTGTATATATTAGATTGTTTCTTTTATTTTATTTTAATTTTATTTTCGAAAATCATAGCAATTATAGCCTATATCTTCTCCTAACTCCATTGCAATTAGGTATATTATGTACATCAAATTATCAAATCCTAGCCAAATAATCGATTAAGATTGGCCAGAATACCAATCATTTAAAAAATGAAATATACAGATGAGAAATAGAGGGAAAAAAATAAATAAATAGATAAAGAAAGAGAGGAAGATTTGAAAAATAGAATTTATTAAACAAAATAGGTCGAGGAAGATTTAGAAAACAGAATTAATTAACGAATATGAGAATAAAATATATATATATATATATATATATATATTAATTTTAATTCTGTATTCTACTTTAAGGTTATCATGGTTAGATTTAGGAAACAAATAAAAATATGGAAATAAAATTAAATTTTATTATTGGAATCACACCAATTATAGATTAGATCTATTTTTAGGGAGATAATAAGATTTAGAAAAAAAAAATTAATGACCGTAGGAATATGGTAAGATTTTAAAAAAAAATTCATAAAATTAGACCAATAAAAATATGGTAAGATTTACGAGACAATTAACAAAAACAGACAAATAAAAATATGGTAAGATTTAGAAAACCATTAACAAAAATAGACCAATACAAATATGAGAATAGAATTAAATTTTAATTCTGTTTTTATAAATCACAACCATTGTAACTAAACTAATAAATTTTAATTCTGTTTTTATAAATCACAACCATTGTAACTAAACTAATAAATATAGGGTAAGATTTAGAAAAATTAACAAAAAGTGACCCATAAAAATAGAATTAAAAATTTTCTTTTATTTTATTTAAATTCTATTTTTAGGAAATATTTTATTTTAATTTTATTTTTATTTTAATTATGGTTTTAGCCAATCACACCAATTATAGTTTAGATTTTTTTTAGCTTAGATCTTTCCTAATTCTATTCCCATCATTTATCTTTCCTAATTTCATGCAATTATGTATCTTCTCCGACAAAAATAGTCCAATGAGAATAAGATTAAAAAATTTCTTTTCTTCTATTTTAATTCTATTCTTAGTAAATCTTACAATGATGTATCTTCCCTAATTCTATATTCTTCCAATTGCAATTATGTATTTTTCTAAATTTTGTTGCAATTACGTAGATTAAGTCAAAAAAAATTATCAGATCCTAGCTCTACATAAAAACAGATTTTGAAAACAGAATTAAGAATTAATTAACAAAGCCAATAAAAATATGGAAATAAAATTAAATTGGTAAAAAAAATGGGAAAGAAATTGATTAACAAAAATAGGTCAAAAAATTTTGGAACAAGAAGGAGAGTAAATACAGAAAGAAAATACAAAGAAAAAAAAAATAATGATTTAAAAACTAAACACAAACACACAAATAAATAATAAAAAAAAAAAAGAAAAATAATGTAACATTTAGGAAATAGAATTTAATAGAATTTAATAGAATTAAATGATATAGACATAAAAGTAAATATAGAAAAATAAATAAATAAAATAAAAACTTTCTATAAATAGAATTAAATGCTAAACCAAAATAAAATTAGTACATGGAAGTTAAAATAACTCTTCTATTACCTCCATCAATAATAATTGTAACATAGAAAATGAAATTTTTAATAAAAATAAAATAATATAGATATATATATATAATTCTAAGACTTTACTCCTACAAATACTCTAATGTTCGCATAAAATTTAATACATGGACCCTTGTAAATAAGAGGAATAATGTTACAGAAGTTCGAATTTGAAACTGATGTCATGAGCATAGGTTGACTTGGATTTCAAAGGATAAATTGTTGTCATGAGCTCACATAGGTTGACTTGGATTTCAAATGATAGAATCGAACTTTAAATTAGTGACAACAGCTTAAGCTAATCAGTTAAGTGGTCCTACTATAGGATATGCTAGAAATTGTATAAGTTAGCATTTATGACGTATGAGCTATGATGATATATGAGTTATGATGTATGAACGGTATCGTATGATGTTGTATACTAGTATAAAATGATGTATGAGCTATGATGATGTATGAGTTATGATATTGTATGAGCGATGTCGTATGATATCGTATACTAATATATGATGATGGATGAGTTATGATAATGTATGAGTTATGATGCATGATGATATGTGTAATATATATATATATTATATGATGCATGACGTACATATTATGTGTGATGCACGTTATGGCTTTATGATGAATACGAGTTTTGCATGACATTTTGTTTAATATGATGATGTTTTCCATATTTAGCATGCTATATATGATGATGAGTGTCATATTGCATCATGTCGTTAGATCGACTTAGGACACAACCCAGAGAGCATGAAAAGGATATTAATATAAATATCCACGATCACGTGTTAATTAATGTAACAAAGAGATGAGACTAGAGGGTAGTATCATGAAAGACATTATGATGAGATTTAGAGGGAACACATACATATTATATGTTCATAAGCATATTTTAGGTTAGAATTGGTTAGAATAGTTTTTATGCCTTTCATTGTTTTAAATTATTTTGTATTTGTTTTTATTTTCTCTAAATTTTAGTATTTTGTATTTAAGCACCTAAGACCATGACTTTGTTTCTCAGAGAATATGATGTTTTTAACGTTTTGGATATTTATACTATAGATGACGTTTTCTTTTAAGAGCTATATTTCCGCATGAAATATGAGTCTGAGACATTAGTAGAGACTCTTGAGTATATAGAAATTTAGGACCATTACAACTAATATACCACTTCTATATTGTATTATTATAGACTTTTAAAAATGAATACGAAAACAATTATCAATAAAAACAAAATTAAATACGATACATTTATCATTTTTAGTCTATTGATAAGATAAAAAGATGATAAAGATATCAATTACATTTATGAGTGATATACAAGGATAAAAAAAATTAGACAGATTTATCATTTTCAGAGGTTTGATGATAGATGAGTGATTTTCTTAATTTTGTCGTCACCTAGCATCAAATAAATAGTCTTGTATGTTCATTTATTTAAATATGATTAAAATTCGATAATTTATCGATAACTATTTGATAAAAAAATTTAATCTTTTTTATAAAATTGTTTTAATAGACAACATTTATTTAGCATGCAATTTCTAAGCATTCAAGGTGATATACCAGAATTTTAACCATCACATTCTCTATCAAAACTTATTAAATATCAGTCACCTTTAAATCAATTGGAAAAATATGGAAAGTGGGTTAATTATTGAGCTCCTACATAATTGGGTATCTAAATTTGTCAAATCATGATATGGGAGGATTACTAATGCACAAATTGTGATATAAAAAAAAAAAAGAAAGGTAACGTGCACTTTTAGAATTAAAATTAGATCGGAAATATTTTTAACAAGATTCTTAATTAGATCAAAATATTTTCATTCTAGAATTAATATTAAAGTTAGGTGAAGTTTTTTTAAAATAAAAAAAAATTGAAATTATTAGATATATTTATTACCGGGCATAATTAGTTTCCAAAAATCATTAGTTACCAATAAATTAGGAAAACTCATCCAAAAAAAATATTATTATAGATGATAAACGGTTTAAAGATAGAAATATATTTACACAAGCTATTACTACCATCCTAAATTAGTTCTTCACCAGAGTTTATATAAAGTTGTGATTTCATTGTTAGAATACTTGTGTGAAGACAAAATGAGCTTGCTTAAAAATGTCAATATGGTTTATGCCTTCTTGTTGATCTCTCTGGTTGGTATTTTGTCCAATCTCAATGGTCTCGAGGCAAAGTGGGATGAGAGTGGCAATGTGCTTTCTTTGGGTCTCAAAAGATGTGTCCCAACAGGACCAAATCCAGCAACATCTCCCGAAATGCCTCTATTGGGTCTAAGCACGAAAAGGCGTGTCCCAACTGGTCCAAATCCAGCAACATCTCCTGAAAGCCCTCCCTCAAGTTTAGGGACCAAAAGGCGTGTCCCAACAGGACCAAATCCAGCAACATCTCCCGAAACGCCTCCATTGGGTCTAGGCACGAAGAGGCGTGTCCCAACTGGTCCAAATCCAGCAACATCTCCTGAAAGCCCTCCCTCAAGTTTAGGCACCAAAAGGCGTGTCCCAACTGGACCAAATCCAGCAACATCTCCCGAAACGCCTCCATTGGGGTTAGGCACGAAGAGGCGTGTCCCAACTGGTCCAAATCCAGCAACATCTCCTGAAAGCCCACCTTTAAATTTATTATGAGTTCTCGTGATTGTAGCAAGTTTAATTAGGGTCTCTAAAGACGTATTACAAGGAGGTCTCTAATTTTTTTTATCTTCTATCTAATGAGATGATCCACCCTTATGACCAGAGACTTTAACAATGGATGTGAAACAAATAATTTGGTGTTAAAATCTTTTTCATCTAAAATTTTTATAATATTTCTTTACCTTTTATTCAAAATCTCCCTCCCTTATGAAGATATAATTTTAATTTCTACATTATTGATTAACATTATATAATTTAATAATTATAGACATAAATATGAAAAATCATGACATAAATATGAAGGTTTCTACCAATTTATGTAACTTTGGATATAGACATAAATATGAAAAATCATGACATAAATATGAAGGTTTCTACCAATTTATGTAACTTTGGATATTTTCATAAATATGAAAAATCATGACATAAATATGAAGGTTTCTACCAATTTATGTAACTTTGGATATTTTCAAATGATATAATTCATGTTAACTAGCGAAACTTTAGCTTTTCTCAAAAAATAACTTTGGATATTTTCAAATGATATAATTCATGTTAACTAGCGAAACTTTAGCTTTTCTCAAAAAATAAAAATAAAATAAATTATAAAATAATAATAATAATAATAAATTAAAATATAAAAGGTAACCCGTCCCTCTCTCTCCACCCATTTCTCACATCTCTTACCTTAAATATCTCTCCTCAAAACTTCTCTCTCCTCTGATCTTTCCCCACTCCTTTCTTAAAACAACAATGTTACACAGTAATTTATAAAAACAAACAGATATAAAAAAATAAAAAATAAACGGATATAAAAAAAATGAAAAATAAACGAATATAAAAAAATAAAAAATTCCAGACTTAATTCATGCAGAGGTTCTAACATTCACATGAAGTATAACACAAGAACTAAAGTAAATTAGAGAAACAATTTTGTAGAAGTTCAAACAAAGAACTGATGTCATAAGCTCATATAGGTTGACTTGGATTTCAATAAACAAAATCAAACTTTCAATACGGATAAATTCGTGACATCAGCCTAAGCTAATCAGGTAAGTGGTCTTACTATCGGCATGGTTGTATTTGATGTTGACACGTACCATGTAGTTCTGCATGTGTCATATATATTGATATGTGCGAATTGTTTATGAATCGACATGCTTATGATATGATATGTATATGTTATAATCTGTGAATTGTATGATAATATTTATGGTACGATGTATTCAATGATATGTTTGAGATAGGATACAAGAAACATGCACTAAACCTAATGTAATGATAGGAGTAAGGTATGTTCATGAAACGTTAAGGTTAAGTTAAGTATCGAAGTGTTATGGATATGAGAGATATAAAAATGATGTGGTCACAATTGATGATAAAATAATATGGTTAGGTTATGGGTAAAAATGGATAGGATTATGATAGATTGATAGAACGATAGCGTTAGGATACGTTCCGTAACGATATAATCATGGTAGATATAAGAATGTTAAGGCTATGATCAGTTAGGGAATGATATGACCACGAAGTGTTTACGATATGATATGATTATGATATGACATGTGAATGACGGATGTATATACATATACACATATGTATATATAAATACATATATATACTCACATATGTACACGTATGTATACGTGTACATATATACACACATATGTACACGTATGTATATATGTACATATGCGCGCGCACACACGCACGCACCCGCGCGCGCGCGTGTACACACACAATATGATATGAAAATGATATGAAATAAGTTATGGTACGAGATATGTGATAATTGACATGTTTTTTATATGATATATTGTGATGCGATATGTTATGGTATGATATGTACATGATGAACATTGTTCTGTCTCGAAGCATGAAATGTTATTATATGATATATTTATGTAATTTCAATGATATGATGTGATTGACATGCAAAACGACGAGCATGAAATACAACTCCAACGTATGCATAAAAGATATGATAAATGATATGAGAAACAGTATGATATGTATGGAACGCTAGCGGGTTGAATTAAATGATAATGAAAATGGAAAAATGTTAGGACCTCATGCATTATTGTGTGCTCATGCATTGGGGGATACTCCTTACCCTTCACGATAGTTCGGACGCGTACATTACGAGGGAGTAAAATAATCATTATAATGCTACGATGACCAAACAGAAAAACATTCATTATGTTTATCATAATGCTACGACTGTCGGGCAAGAAAACAAACATTATTTTTAACCTAATGCTGTCGTGACGGTTACTAGTTTTAATGGTGTCTAGCGGTGTGTGAACTGACTGGTGAGTCCATACTCGCACGTATGGACTGTGTGTAGAGTATATGGTACACATCCAAGTTACCCGTTAGGATAGTACCATAGGAAAATAGACCGAAAAGATAGGTCTTGTCATTGCATTCGTATGTTATTGCATTTAAACCCCAATAGTGGGGTCTGAGTATTTAGCCATGTACTACTTCTCTGGTTAAGGCAAGACATTCCTGTATGGCTAATGACAGCATCGCAACTCAAGACCATTGAACATGCATAGGGTACTTGTATTTATTTTCTTAAACTTAGGCTAGAATAGGATGTTTTTAATTTAAACGTTTATTTATTTTGTTTAGTCTTTACTCAAGACCATGGAACATGCTCGTATGTATTTTCTGAGATTTATGCTAGAATATGATGTTTTTAATTTAAATGTTTATTTATTTTGTTTAGTCCTTTTTTTGTGTCATTTTTTTAAAGGTGTTTTCAAACCAAGTAATTCAATAACTATGTTTTAAGATGAAGGTGACTTTTTTTTGAAGTCGCTAGAGTTTTAATTGACAATATTTATTTAGCATACTAATTTTAACCTCATATTCTCCATCAAAACTAACTAACCATCTCCTACAAGATCTTTTGGGTATCTAAATGGGAGGATTTTTATCTAAATTTGTCCAGCGAATATGGGAGGATTCCTAAAGCACATAGGCCCACCCAAAAAAATAAGGTAAAAATTTTGGTGAAGTAAAACAAAATATTTAAAGCATAGGTAGGTAACTATATATATATAGGTTTAAATTATATCAAAATAGAGTTTATACACAAATTTAAGATAAAAATGGAAGGTAAATCCCAATTTTTATTTTAAATTTTAAAAGATTATAATTTGAAAGGTTGTTCTAAAAATCAATGAATAATAATAATAAAATTGCAATGGATACCATCCCTCTACATGTCTCTCCTCAACACCTCCAACCGTCCGATAATTTTGTTAAAAAAAAAAACAAAAAATGATAAATTTCATAAAAGAGATGTTGCCATTCTTTTAAAAAGAAAATGAAATGGGAAAGATAGTCTGATTTACAAAAAGAAAAAAGTTCATGATTTCTTCTCTTTTATCATGTTTCAATTATTTAGATTTTTGTTATCATTTTAGTCGTTATAGAAAATTATCCAACATTAAAATTGTGATCAAAATAAAAAAAATAACAGAAACACAGGCAGAAAAAATGAGGGAAAATGGATTAAAACTGGCCAAAATAATTG
Organism: Cucurbita moschata; assembly: GCF_002738365.1. Lineage (NCBI taxonomy): Eukaryota > Viridiplantae > Streptophyta > Magnoliopsida > Cucurbitales > Cucurbitaceae > Cucurbita > Cucurbita moschata. The sequence continues at coordinate 1,254,920 of NW_019268575.1, forward strand.
TGAACCTAACCAAAGTAAAAAAGAGAGAAATAGAGAGAGAGGGAAATCTGATAAATTATTATTATTTGTACTATATAATATTATGACAAACAATATTTAGATGGAATGATCAATCCGCACGAAATAATCTTGACATATTTTAAATTTAAGTTTTACTGCTAAACATAATTTAGAACAATGAAAAGTGAAATTGATTTTTTACTGAAACAATTAAGTTGTAAGGCTCGAGCCTCCACTAAAAATGAAAAATCTAATTTTACCTTTGAAACTGAATTTCCAAGATTTGATGGAGGGTCTTAGAGAACGAAGTTGAGATTAGACAGAAAAGAAAAAATGCTTAGAAATAAAAGGAAAATTATAAATAGGGTCAAAGTCAAACCTGGAGGGGTAATTCGGTCATTTTACCCTCCCTTCTCAGCCCCTGAAATTAAGTGAGTAACATAAGACTAAAAGGAGAAAAAAATAAGAGGGAAAAGAAAAGAGTAGAAAAAGAAATAGGGAGAGAACCAAAGCTCTAAAGAGAAATAAAGTTCTAGAGAGAGAGGGAGGTAACGGTCGGGCCACGAGGAATCCGATTTCGGTCCAGCCTTCTTCACGAAATCTTAACAGAACAAATAGGAGAACATTTTTTACTCTTAAATCGTCCAAAACTATCAAGAAGCGAGTAAAATATAAAGGTAAAGTTTTTGAATCTAGATTCTCGAATTTACTTCAGATCCGTGAGATACTCTAAGAGTTAGAATTTGAAAATTGGGTAGGTTAATCTAGGGAGTATTACCCATAAATATGGAATTTGGATTGGGAGTAGGAGTTCTAACATTCGTCAAAGGAGGTAGGTATTGATGTTTCTTGCCATCTTCAGATTAAGATAATTATCTCTACGGTTAGAAATAAATTACAAGAAAAATATCGTCAAGGAACTGAGCTAGTTGTGCAGAGATGTTCTTATCTACTATATCAATCCCAGCTCTTTGGATCTTATCTTGAAGCTTGCTCTATTGAGTGACCAATGTAGAGGTGTAGGCTGATTCCTACTCAAGGTATCAGCTACCACATTAGCCTTGCCAGGATGACATACGGTCTCAACATCATAGTCTTTCACTAGCTCGAGCCAACTCCTTTTTGTCTCATATTCAACTCCTTCTAGGTGAAAAAAAATATTTAAGGTTCTTGTGGTCAGTGTACACTTAGATTCTCTCACCATACTGATAATGTCACCATGTCTTTAGTGCGAACACCACGACAGCTAGCTCCAAATCATCGGTAGGATAATTCCACTCATATTCCTTTAATTGTCCAGAGAAACGTACGCAATTACTTTCCAATTCTGCATAAGTACACAACTCAAGCCCTTCGCTGAGGCGCCACTATACACAATGAAGACTGGTGCAATCACCAACTTCCTTTTCAACTCTTGGAAGCTTGCTTCCCAATCTGATGTCCACCAAATGGGATTTTTTTTTTCAACTGAGTCATCGTAACCGACATTTTCGAGAATTCTTGGACAAATCTCCTGTAATAGCCAATCAAGCCCAAAAAGCCTCTTACCTCTGTCACAGTTGTTGGCCTTGGCCACCACATGACAGCTTCAACCATAGCTGGATCCACAATAATTTCTCCTCTTGAGACCACATGTCATAAAAATGCTACTTCTCATAGCTATAATTCACACTTAGAAAACTTGACATAGAACAAAGGTGTTCTGAACACATTTAAATTGCAGGCGATTTCATGCTCTACTTTGGTCTTACCAGGATCCACGGTTATTCCCTGCCTAGATACCACGTGTCCAAGGAAGGCCACCTCTTGCAGTCATAATTCGCATTTCGTGAATCTAGCATATAACATGTAGGTTCTCAGTAGAATTAAAACTTTCATCAGATGTTCCTCGTGCCCCACTTAAAACTTAAAACACTCCAGGATGTCGTTAATGAACATAATCCAGAATTCTTCATTTGTTCATCAACTCCATGAATACTACGAGAGCGTTATTAAACCCCAAAACATGACTATGAACTCATAATGTTCATAGCGGCTTCTAAAGGTTGCTTTAGGTATGTATTCCTCTCTAATTCTCGTCTGGTGATATCCTTACCTTATCAAGATGGTCTTTACTACTTCTCCAAAATAGCCTCATAGTTTCCTCTCATTTGCCCAACTTTCTTCTCAGCGAGACGTCTTGTTACGTAACTCTCTTGAGTACTAATACTTTCTGGGCCAAGTACGGGCTCTTTGGGAGTAAAGGATCTTTGCATAAGTTCTCTATCTTCACCTAGGCTAGCCCCTATAGTATCTTTTATGACTGAGCTAGTCACATTTTCCCTCATAGTGATATCTCATCACTGGCTTTTTCGAGCACGTGAACCTTTCAAGTTCTTGTACAGGACCCTAGAAAAATCTCTGAAAACTCTTGTTTGGTAGCTAGCCTCCCTCAAACTCTGAGGAATCTACATTCAGTGTCTTCTCTAAGACATATCATGTCTCTGCTAATCTTACCTGTTTACAAGTGACCATCTCCTTATCCTTAGGTAGTTTACAGTATCACGTTGTTTGAAAGTTCTACCTCTACTCGAGAATGCTTCACAAGTATGGCATTCAACTCGTGTGTGAAACTGGAGTTCTACTCCTTGTAAAACAAATAACCTAAACAAGGGTTGGTTCTTACTATCGCCCATCTAGACTTTCTCCCTCCAGATGGCGAAGGCATGGCCATAGTTTAGCCTCTTTTTCCTACTGTTCTCACCCTGAGGTTCACTGGACTACCTTGACAGTTCCACATCCTTCACCTTGTGAACATGCATGCCCTGAACAAAGGATAGGTTAGAACACGGTTTCATGGTTTTCATAACCACGTGCTGCTTTTGGACTTGGTCCTCTCCACCAAGGTCCAAAGCAACTTGCTATATATTAGGCGATCCATCAATAGGAATATCCTACACCCCCTATCTCATTAGAGGCATAAAGCGCACATCATGCTTTTGGAAGTCCATAATTGGCACTAGCTCGTGAAGACTCCAACCAAACAAGAAGCCATGACCTCCATAGCTTCACTCTCAATGTAGGTGAATCTTATTTCTCGACTTCCAACTTAATCAAGCTCACTTGTGAAAATAGTTTGCTTGAGGGGTGCTTAATTCCTACCGTGGCTGCCCTTGCTTGTAAGAACAATATTGTCTAGGTCTACGACTCTCTATCCTAGAAAAAGTCTACAAAATCTAAAACCTGATTGCTCTGATACCAATCTGTAACGACCTAATTTTCGAGGCTTCTAAAAACCAAATCGTGACTAAAAAGACAAAATCGAAAACAAACAAAAATAAAATAAAAGAAAAGAAAAGTAAAGTAAAAGATAAAAATACCATTTAATTAAAATAAAATAGTGAAAATATTTGTTTCAAATTATTACAAAAGGAATTACAAATAAAAAATGAAATACAAAAAACCCTAAAAAACCGACAAGGGACTGACGCTTCAGAACGACACCACTCTGTGGGATGAGAGTGGCAATATGCTTTCTTTAGGACTTAAAAGGCATGTCCCAATTGTACTAAATCCAGCAACATCTCCTGAAACGCCTCCATTGGATCTAGGCACTAAGAGACGTGTACCAACTGGCCCAAATCCAGAAAACATCTCCTTAAAGCCCTCGCTCAAGTTTAGGCACCAAGAGGCATGTCCCAACTGGATCTAATCCAACAACATCTCTCGAAACACCTCTATTTGGTCTAGGAGCTAAGAGGCGTTTCCCAATTGGCCCAAATCCAGCAACATCCCTGAAGCCCTTCGTCAAATTTAGGCACCAAAAGTCGTGTCCTAACTGGACCTAATCCAGCAACATCTCCTGAAACACCTCCATTGGGTCTAGGAGCTAAGAGGCGTGTCCCAACTTGCCCAAATCCAGCAACATCTCCTGAAGCCCTCCGTCAAGTTTAGGCACCAAGAGGCGTATCCCAACTGGACCAATCCAGCAACATCTCCCGAAACGCCTCCATTAGGTCTAGGCACCAAGAGGCGTGTCCCAACTGGCCAAAAACCAACAACTCCTGAAAGCCCTCCCTCAAATTTAGGCACCAAAAGGCATGTCCCAGCACGACCAAATTCAGTAACATCTCCTGAAACCCCTCCATTGAGTCTAGGAGCTAAGAGGCGTGTTCCAACTGGCCAAAAACCAGCAACATCTCCTGAAAGCCCTCCCTCAAATTTAGACACCAAGAGGCGTGTCCCAACAGGACCAAATTCAGTAACATCTTCCAAAACGCCTCCATTGGGTCTAGGAGCTAAGAGGCGTGTCTCAACTGGCCAAAAACTAGCAACATCTCCGGAAAGCCCACCCTCAAGTTTAGCCACCAAGAGGCATGTCCCAACAGGACCAAATCCAGCAACATCTCCCGAAATGCCTCCATTGGGTTTAGGCACTAAGAGGCGTGTACCAACTGGCCCAAATCCAGCAACATCTCCTTTAAGCCCTCCCTCAAATTTAGCCACCAAGAGATGTGTCCCAACATGACCAAATTCAACAAACCAACGGGCCAAATCCTGTAACATCTCCTGAAAGCCCTCCCTCAAATTTAGGCACCAAGAGATTTGTCCCAACAGGACTAAATTCAGCCACATCTCTAGCGTACATGGGGTCTAGGCACCAAGAGGCGTGTACCAAATGGCCCAAAATCAGCAACATCTCCTGAAAGCCCTCCCTCAAGTTTAGGCACCAAGAGGCGTGTCCCAGCTGGAACAAATCCAGCAAAATCTCCCAAAAGTCTCAATTGGATTTAGGCACGATGCGCATTCCAGCTAGCCGAAATCCAGCAACATCTTCTAAAAGCCAATGCCTCCTGATAGTAGCAAGCTTAATTAGGTTATCTAAAGATGTATTACAATGAAGTCTCTAATTTTCTATCTTCTATCTAATGTGATGATTCAACTTTATGGTGAGGGACTCTAATAACCGGTGTGAAAGAGAATAATTTAGTCTTAAAATTTTTTTATTCTAAAACTTTGATAATAATATTTCTTTACCTTATATTCAAAATATCCACTAGAACATATAATTTTAATTTCTAACTCATTGATTTACATTTATAATTTAACAATTATGGACATAAATATGAAAGTTAATCGGTGAGATTTTAGCTTTTTTTTAAAAAAAAAATAATGGGTAAAAAAATTTGCATATTTTTAAACATGACAACACATACCATTTCTTAGGTAATTTTAATTTTACTTTCATTTATAACTAATGTAAAGCCCAAATAAATAAATGAAGAAAAAAGAATATGATAAAAACTAGCCCCACACTTCTCTCCACTCAAGGCTCATCCCTTTTCCACCCGTGGTCGCGCTAGAATAGTCCACAATATAGGTTTTGCCAAAACAACCCCTCACACCGGAATATCAGGTTATGCAAAAAAGAAACAGAAAAAAAAAATGCGAGGCATTTTGATAGAACCCTATATTGTTAAGATATATATTATATTTTTTCTTTTATTTTATTTTAATTTATTTTCGGAAATCATAGCAATTATAGCGTAGATCTTCTCTTAACTCCATTGCAATTATGTATATTATGTATATCAAATTATCATATCCTAACCAAATAATCGACTAAGATTGGCCAGAATACCAATTAATTAAAAAATAAAATATATAGATAAGAAATAGAGGAAAATAAAAGAAATAAATAGATAAAAGAAAGAGAGGGAGATTTCTAAATCAGAATGGATTAACAAAGAATGGATTAACAAAAATAGGTCCAAGAAAGATGAATTAATTAACAAATATGGGAATAGAATTTAAATATATATATATATATATATATAATATATATTTCTTTTTTTTTTAATTTTAATTATTATTCTAACTTAGCTTTACCAACAAAAATATGGTTAGATTTAGAAAACGATTAACAAAAATAGACAAATAAAATTAAATTTTTATTTTGTTTATAGGAAATAACATCAATTATAACTTTGGTTTATTTTTAGGAGATAAACAAAATCATTAACCAATAAAAATATGATAAAATTTAAAAAAAGATTAATAAAAATAGACAAAAAAAAAATATGGTAGGATTTAAAAAACGATTAATAAAAATAGACGAATAAAAATATAAGAATAGAATTAAATTTAATTCTCGTTAGGGAATCACACCCATTATAGATTAGGTCTATTTTTAGGGAGAAACAAAATCATTAACCTGGTAAAATTTAGAAAAAAATTTAATAAAAATAGACCAATAAAAATATGGGAATAGAATTGAATTTTAATTTTGTTTTTGTAATAAACCACAAGTAAGATTTAGAAAAATTAATAAAAATAGAATTAAAAATTTTCTTTTATAGGAAATATTTTATTTTAATTTTGTTTTTAGTGAATATTTATTTTAATTCTGTTTTTAGCAAATCACATCCATTATAGCTTAGATGTTTCCTAATTCTAGCTTAGATGTTTCCTAATTCTATTACAATGATGTATCTTCTCTAATTTTCTTGCAATTACTTATCTTCTCTACCAAAAATAGGCCAATAAAAGTATGGGAATAGAATTAAAATTTTTCTTTTCTTCTATTTTAATTCTGTTCTTAGGAAATCTTTTATTTTAATTCTGTTCTTAGGAAATCACATCAACAATGTATCTTCCCAATTCTCTTCCCTATTGCAATTATGTTCTCTTCTCTATTGCAATTATAAATTATCAAATCTTAGCCATACATAAAAACAGATTTTGAAAACAGAATTAATTAACAATATGCCAATAAAAATATGGAATAGAATTAAATTAAAAAAAAAATTGAATGTAAGAGGAATTAGTTAACGAAGTGGGAAATAATAATAATAACAATAAATAAATAAACAAGAAAGAAAATGGAGAGTAAATACATAAAGAAAATAAATACAAAGAAAAAAAAATTAGTGATTTAAAAATTAAAACTAAACACAAATATAAATACATAAGAGAAAGAAAAAAAAAG
>NW_019268576.1:2500-9656 GCF_002738365.1 Cucurbita moschata
CTTAGACATCTCAGACATCAAAGACATCTAAGACATCAAAGACGTCTTAGACGTATTAGACCTCTCAGACATCAAAGACCTCAAAGACATCTCAGACCTCTCGAACCTCCAAGACATCTCAGACATCTCAGACATCAAAGACTTCTTAGACATCTCAGATATCAAAGGCATCTCAGACATCTTAGACATCAAAGACATCTCAGACCTCTCAAACCTCTAAGACATCTCAGACCTCTCAGAACCCCTCAACCCCAAACTCAAAATCCCAAAACCCCTAAACCCTAAAACCTTAACCTCAATCCCGAACCCAAAATCCCAAATCCTTAACCTCGATCCCCAAACCCTAAACTCCAAACTCCTGATACCCGAAACCCTAAGCCCTAAAATCCTAAAACCGTAAACCCTAAATCCCTAAACTCTAAACCTTAATCCCTAGACCTAACTCTCTCATTAGGGCAAAAATTGACCAACAATGAAAGGAGCGGAGAGACATCCCAATTTTACATATGAGTGTCACTTATTCTCTCTCTTATTCACAGAGAATACATTGATGAAGATAGCAATATCAGACTTTGTAGGCTATTCCTAAATGGATTATAACTTGAATATTTTTAGTGTCCACGTTATCCATACCGGAGTTATGCACACCATTGATTATTTTTTCAGGATTAAAACATATAAAGAAAATAAAGAATTTAAGGGAAGTTCAAAGATCAAATCATTATTTTTTAATTCTCTAAATGAAATCAACTCGATTGCTATACCAATTCTAATTTAAATCTTAGATATAAGGCGTTATAATAATTTTGACATCAATTTAAAAATAATGACATAATGATTGGCCAAAATTCTCATTCAACGCGTTAAAAAGATAAAATGAATGAGCTGGATGGTATCATAAAATATAAAATAGGATGTTGTAGAACCCTTTGAATTGATAAATACTTTCGGCTAAATTGAAGCAGAAAATTGGGGCGTGTGTTTATGATAAAACAAGCTCAATAATTGGGGTGGCATAATGACAAAAGTACCAGGGTGCATGATGCTTGCCCAAGAAACAAGGAGGGTAAAACAGTAATATCACATTATAATTATATTATATGATCCTTCTCGAGCACACAACTTGAGGGACAAGGGTTGGTTTTTGTTGAATAATTTAATTTAAAAAGTAGAGAAGTTGGAAGAACGATGATATGAAAGCAAGGGAGTCTCAAACTCGGAACACTTACCTCCTGGGCATTATGTATTAATAAAGCATATAATTAATTAATATATAATGATGGATGGCGTTGCTTAGTTTGCAGGCATTGGATTGGGGCAGGAATGAGAATGTGGGAGGCCTCACCCTGGTCCCTGCTGTGCGTTCTTACAGGGCTGTACGCGCTTGTGTTGGTTGCAAGAATACGAAGAAAACGAAAGGCGAGGGCATACAGGTTTCCTCCAGGGAGGAGAAGCTGGCCTCTAATAGGCGATAGTTTGCAGTGGTACAGTGCGGTGGCAAGCTCTCATCCGCCCAAGTATGTTGAAGAACAGGCCATAAGGTACGGGAAGATCTTCTCGTGCCGTGTGTTCGGGAAATGGGCAGTGGTGTCGGTGGATCCCGTGTTTAACCGATACGTGATGCAAAACGAAGGCAAGTTGTTCAAATCCAGCTACCCCAAATCTTTCAGAGATTTGGTAGGGACCAACGGTGTGATCACAGCACAAGGGGAACAACAAAGGAAACTCCATGCAATGGCCTCCAATATGATGCGGCTACATGACCTCAAATTTCAGTTCCTGCGAGATATTCAAATCATAATCATTCAAACCTTGGGCAGTTTCCATAACGGCCAACTCATATGTCTCCAAGACGTTTGCAGGAAGGCTAGTAAATTCTTTTCTATTCTTTTCTTTTATTTTTTTTTTCATGGGTATGAGGCATTTTGGGGAAGCCCAAAGCAAAACCAGTCTTTTTTGCAATTTTCTCCTATTACAATGGATTTATTTATTTATTTATTTTTGTGTGCCACAGATAGCCATTAATCTAATGGTAAGTCAGGTACTAGGAGTGTCGAGTGAATCAGAAGTGGATGAAATTAGTGGGTTATTTTACGACTTCGTGGATGGCTGTTTGTCTATTCCTATCAACTTTCCTGGCTTTGCCTATTACAGGGCGATGAAGGTAATATTTGACTTGTACCCATTTATTATTCTTTCATTTTATTATTTTTTTCCATATTATTTATAATTTACCATTATTTTTTATTCTCATTATAAATAGAGAGCTTTTGGAATTATGGTTTGGCTACTTATTAACGCAGCTGTGATGTGTGATGTGTGTGGTATAGGCGAGGGAGCAAATGATAGGCAAAATAAAGAAGAAAATAGCGTGGCATAAGGCGAGGATGGCAGAGGGAAGGAGCGGGGAGGGAATGTTGGGAGGAGTATTGGAGGAACAGAAGTTGTCGGATGAGGCAGTTGCTGATTTCATTATCAATCTTCTTTTTGCTGGGAATGAAACCACATCTAAAACAATGCTTTTTGCAGTCTATTTCCTAACCCACTCACCCACAGCAATGAAGCAACTTGTGGTACCTTTCCCTATTTATATGCTAAATCTGTGCACTATTATTAATTAATTCCTTCTGTGTCTTTCTATGTTTACATGAATTTATAAATTCCTTGGACTATTATTAATTAATTCCTCCTGTGTCTTTCTATGTTTACATGAATTTATAAATTCCTTGGACTATTATTAATTAATTCCTTCGGTGTCTTTCTATGTTTACATGAATTTATAAATTATAGGATGAGCAACAGGGTTTAACAAACAAGAATGGGGATCATACAATCACATGGCAGGATTACAAATTGATGCCCTTTACTCAATGTGTAAGTCCCTCTTACGAATCACGATTCTCCATAATATCCGTAATATTAAAAGTCTCAACACAGGTTATTGACGAGACACTTCGACTGGGAGGAATTGCAATATGGTTGATGAGGGAGGCAAAAGAAGAGATCGAGTATTCAGGTTTTTTTTTTTTTTTTTTTTTATGATAATAATATAGTTCTAATAACGAAAAATGAACTTTTGGTTTGCATCATTGATAGATTACATTATTCCGAAAGGATGTTTCGTTGTTCCATTTCTTTCTGCTGTACATTTGGACGAAACTATATATCGAGAAGCTTCAACTTTCAACCCTTGGAGATGGATGGAGCTTAAGAATCAGGTTAGTCTGTTCAAGATTGTTGGGAGGAATACATCTCGGTTCCGATAAGGCATTTTGGGAAAGTCTAAAACAAGACCATAAAAGCTTATACTTAAAATGGACAATATTATAGTACTGTGGAGAATCGTAACTCTAACATTTTAAAATGTTTATTTTCCAAAGCGTTGGAGGCTAAAAATGATTAAAATTGTGGTTAATTGTTAGGATATGAGAAACTGGAGGAGTAGCCCATTCTTTGCTCCATTCGGAGGAGGTGCTAGATTATGTCCAGGAGCAGAATTGGCACGCCTCCAAATTGCTCTATTTCTCCACCACTTTGTTACCAAGTATAGGTGAGTTGTTAAGGATATTTAATACGGATTATAGTTTATCATATATGTAAATATCTATATATTTGTATTTCGTACTCTTTTTATTTGTTGTTTCTATTTATTATCTTTATTATAAATAGATAACTTTTACACTATTTTAGGTAGGACTATTTTAGGTAGGGTAGTTTTAGCAAATATTGCCTATTAATTTATTTTAAATTTTCTTCTCAGGTGGACCCAAATTAAAGCAGATAGGATGTCTTTTTTTCCCTCTGCTCGCCTGGTCAACGGCTTCCAAATTCGCTTGAACACATCCCAACACTGATATCTGACTTTCAAATGAATGAAGCACCCCATCAATGTTTCTTCCTTCGTCTTCTACTTTACTTATTTCTTGCCTAAATGAGTGTAGATGAATATGTGCACAGTTGTACTATAATGTTCAAGATTACGAGGATGATTATAATTTTGAGTACTATTAGATAGTTGTTAACTAATCTGCAATAGTGGATTGTCTCAATTGACAGAGTGTGTATATAAGTTGGAGTTATGACGAGGTCGCGCATCACGTATCGCACGTATTGTAATGAATAGTAAAAGGTTAATAAAGTATCCAATTTTTATTGAAAGAATGTTAAAATTGAAAGAATTTGACATTTTTTTAAGTTTAAAATAGATGGCAACCATTTTTGTAAGATTATATATTATTATAGCGTTGAAACCAATAAGGTATCCATTTTTATTTTTATTTTTATGTTTATTATATAAGTTAGAAGGAAAAAATAAAAAATAAATAAAGAAGGGTTCTTGTGATGAGCGGGTCCCTTGAAGCTTGACAACCATTTATAGCAATAAAATTATATTTTCATTTCTGTTGAATCTCCATTTTGTGAAGGCGAGTTCTTCCACTTCCAGCTTCATTTTCATTGTGAATTGCTCTCTGTGTTTTTCGCCATTCTTTCCCTTTCACTGTACCCAACTCCCACTAGGGTTCCTTCGGGTTTTTCCCTCTCCAAATGTTCCTTTACTTGGATTCCATGCTACGCGTAGTTCTATAGTTGCAATTCACTTCCCGCGAAATGGCCTCTGCCTTGCAGATGACTCCTCAGTTAGAGCAGATCCATGGTGAAATTCGTGACACTTATCGAGCACTTTCGTATGTTTTTTTCACCTTACTGTTTTTATTTTGTTGTTATCGCTTCTTTGTGCTTGTGCTTTCCGTTTTTCTATTTATAGCTCATTTTTCTCTTTGTTAAACTCATAACCAATTCCTAGTAAATTGTCCTATTCAACTCAATGTTTTGGGTTTGGAGGCTTTCGAAGTCTTTGGTTGGGTGATACTATTTATGCGCCTTTGTGTCCCTTCCTCGATCTTTTTCCACCTCGTACTTCTCTGCGTTCTTGATCTTATTACTACTGACTCGAGAATTCTGGGAACTTAACATCAGTAAGCCTCCTTTGGGGATTAGACAACTTAGGGCTCATTTGAAAATGTTTTTATTTTTAATATTATGATAATTTACTGAACGTACTTCTTTTTTTGTTAATTTAATAAGAAAAATGTATCTGTTTTATTTTTGAGATTTGAATGATTTCTAAACCTCTTTATAAAAACTGAAAATTTAAACCCAGAAATGTAGGTGAACTTAAATTTTTAACAACTCAAAACTTTAAGCAAAGTCGTTATGAAATGGAATCTTAAGTAGATTAAGTACTGTGAATCCTTGGGGACAGGTTTATCTGCTAAATTTACCTATTAAACTGGAATTCACTAGCACTAGAGAACCTTGTAGCGTACAAGTCTTAACATATCCCTACTTAAGCAGTGAACTTCGTCCTAAATTTGGAGGTTTTGTACGGTAATGTTGCAATATCACTTCAAGTTGATACCATTTATTCAATATCTGCATTATGATGTTTATTCTATACATCAGCATTATGATATCTTCTTTGATTTCTACTTACTATCAGAAATGGGTTCCAAAAACTGGATAAGATCAAGGATTCGAATAGGCAAAGTAAGCAATTGGAAGAGCTCACAGGAAAGATGAGGGAATGTAAAAGGTATGGAAAAGCCAGCACATAGCTCTTTGAACATGTGGGAGCTTCTCTTGTTGCTTTATGAAAAAATTACAGTTTGTGTCATGCATCCTCAGTCTCTTCATTAAATACTGGAACAGTAAATTCATTTAGATGTTGGCCAAACTAAACACATAAATTGAGAAAAACTGATGTTCAATCAACATGCTTCCTATTTTGTTAATGTTCTTTGTGAATCTTTATTACAGCTCATTACAAAATGGAGCTATTCTTGCAGATTAATAAAAGATTTTGACCGTGAAATCAAGGATGAAGAGACCAAAAGTTCACCGGAAGTGCATAAGCAGCTCAATGATGAGAAGCAATCAATGGTTAGTTCATTGTTATTTTATCTTTCAAACTTAGAACATGAATGCATCTAGTGAAGGAAGTACTTGTATAAATTTTGATGGTTAGCAGATTAAGTGAATTAGTTTGCATTGGTTTTGATTGAGGTTGCAAAACTTAGGACATGAGGTTGCCAAATCATAAGCTAGCAGATTTGCTGTTCTGCTGTGGTGAGACGTAAGGCAAGATAATTTGGTGGATTGCTGTCTGCATTTTTTTAGGAAATTAGGGAACGTTGTTGTAGGATTATTAGAGAAGCTTTGACAGATGCCTCTATCCGCCTCAAATGCCATTTTTTTTTTCCATGAGTACTGTTTACCACATTGCTTGCAGTTCAATTTTAGAATTGAATAATTCAAATAATTTATCATTCAAAATAGTTATTTGTATGGAGGCATCACACATTGTCTATTATTTTGTTGTCAACAACCTTGGTCAAAATTTTAGAAAACATTTTAAGTTTTTATTTTCATGCTGGATTGAGTGCTGACTTTGAACTTGAAGCAGAAAAGTAGTTTTTTTTATATTTGTATTTTTTTTAATTTAGAATGTGAGATATCTCTGAGTATCATCATTTCTAACTGCTCTAGGTTTCCTTATGTTCAATTTCAAGAGCATTGAGAGGATTGAAAATTGTTGGGATATATATATATCTGGACAGAATAGTATACGTTTTTTCTTTTTCTTTTTTTTTTTTTTAAAAAAAGAAACTGGGAAATATATGCATTGGCTTATAGATTTAAGATGCCTTGTCATTATCTCATAATCGCCTTGAACAAAGATGTTGGAAAACTATTTGATTGTTGAGAATTTTGTGGTCATGTTGCTTGTTGACGGAAGTGTACTTTTAAAATGTGTCTTTTCTCATGGGACTTCCGAACCAGCTTTTCGTTGGAATTGATCATTTTTTCTATGCCAGTGAGTTACATGTATCACTTATTGATACTGTAAGATGGAACTTTTCCAGCCATCTTTATTATTGCTCTAAATATTTCTTTGGAGATTAGTGTTTACAGTGGTTTTGAATTTAATTGATCTTGTGCTTATTACATTATTTTCATTTTCAGATCAAAGAGCTGAATTCATTTGTTGCATTGAGGAAAACGTAAGTTCTCCCATTTTCTTGTCGGAATGTGGCACTACCTAAGTATATAATTTAGGAGCAAATGATGATTTATTGGTTGGGGGGGGGGGGGGGGG
>NW_019268576.1:10623-15549 GCF_002738365.1 Cucurbita moschata
GGGGGGGGGGGGGGGGGGGGGGGGAGTAATTCTTGCCTGAGAATGGAAGTAATGGGTAAGAAACAAATTTTCCCTCTTGGGAAAATATTTCTGTTTCAATTTCTAGGATGTGGTGCAGAATATATCCACTACCTTGATTCCAACTCTTCCTAATTTTGTACATATTGGATAGTCACTGGAAGTTTGGTTTTCCAATTGAAAAATGGTAGTACCTTTTGATTCATATATTAGTGAATGCTTCAATATATATATATATGTATCTTTTCTTTACAAATCTAAGCATGAGAAATCAATTTTTTTAATCTCTTATTTATGTTCTAGTATCTTGTTTTTCTATGGGAATGATGTGTCATAAATTATTGATTCTATTTTGATAGCGGAAGTAGCTGTCAGATGACAAAATAAAAGCAAATGAAGAGGGGTGGGTGTCAGATCCTAGTTGCTTGTTATACTTGCCTTTGTAATTGATTTCCCCTTCTAATTTACTTATTGGAGGTGTTCTTGTTTTTCTCCAATAGGGGAGTGCCGAATCATAACATTGGTCAAACCTGTTCACTGTATTAATGACAAGTGTTGCCTATTAGAAAAAGAATAAAGGTATAACAACCGAGTCAGTTAGATTTTGATCTCATGCTAATGTTGTGAAGTCACTTCTTTTATTATTATTTTTTTTCACAATGAAACATATGGTTTCTCATATTTAAAAAATATTGCCCAGCCACTGGAATCATTAGTTCCCTTTTTTCAAATGACTGAACGTGGTTCACATACTTCAGCATATTCAATGGTTTGCTCTCAGTATATTGGAATCAAATTGGTGTGAGTTTCTAATGTTTTATTGCTCAATGAATTACAGGTACATGAATAGTCTTGGTAATAAAAGGGTTGAGTTATTTGATGAGGGAGGTGTAAGTGAACCTACAGCTGATGATAATGTTCGGATGGCCTCATGTAAGCTATATTTTCCGTATCTGTAGGCATTCATAGAAAAATTCCCTGGTTGCCTATAGGGGAGGGACTGCTGATATCTACTCCAAAGGGAAGAAATTCCTCTAGGACTTTCCTGTTAAAGAAACAACTGTTGAATTAAGCTTATAATTTAAGAATGTTTTTAAAGCAAGGTTCTTATCATTTTTTTTATGCGAGGCTAACGCTCATGTGGTGATGAATGAGGTTATGAAAATCTGCCTCACCCGGCAGCAAGCTTCTTATTTTATGTGCTTGGAATTCTACACAGTATCTATTTTTCTCATTCGATTGGCATGCCTTTGTGCTGTAGCAATGACAAATCAAGAGCTTATAGACGCTGGGAAGAAGACAATGGATGAGACGGATCAGGCTATTGAACGTACTCAAAAGGTGAAGAACTACCTGAAACGTGTGATTTTATCATTTGTATCCCCTTTGTTCTAATGCTTAGCTTTGACCCGTAGGTGGTCGAACAAACTATTGAAGTGGGAACTCAAACTGCTGTTACATTAAAAGGCCAAGTATGTTCAACGTTGAAATTATACCTTATGGTTAAAAGTATATTCTGAGTCTAGCCTGATTAGTAGAATTTCCTGGGTATTCTTTTAACTTTTCCTCATTAAATTTCCAGACTGAACAAATGGGCCGCATAGTAAATGAGCTTGACACAATTAATTTTTCGATTAAGAAAGCATCCCAGCTTGTGAAAGAAATTGGGAGACAGGTAATTTTGGTTTTGTGTCTGGGACACCCCTCCCCCCCACAAATAAAAAGAAAGAAAAACGTGATTTTGGTTTTCTTAGTGGGACTAACCCCTCCCTTCCCCCTTTGGAAAGGTTGCTACGGATAAGTGCATCATGCTGTTTCTATTCCTCATTGTCTGTGGAGTGATAGCCATTATCGTAGTGAAGGTAAATTCTGCAGTTTATTTTGTTATACCTTGAAAGAACAGTTCCAGATGATGGATAATATTTGGTGTGTTTTGTAATAACAAGTTTGATATGTGTAACTTTTCAGATTGTGAACCCCAACAACAAAGACATCAGGGATATTCCTGGACTGGCACCTCCAGCTCCTGCAAGGAGGCTTTTGTATCTGAGGACGCCTGAACATTTCGAGTAAATTCTTATTCTAGGTAGATGTATGCCTTCTTTGTTTGTGTTATATCTATTTCGAGTGAATTATTGCTTAAAGAAGGCGTCGAGACATGACACTGTGGCTCTACTTGTATGCAATTCAATCTATTCTTGGCTGAGATGTGCATATAGCTTGGTTGTGATTTTGGTTTCATTTCAAGACACTGGTCCTGTAAATGTTTTACTTTATGAGGTGATTCATGTCTTGCGGAATTGACCCTCCTAACATTCTTATGTACACTTCACATTTAATTACACTCCCACTGCCCACTGCTTCTTATTTTGTTCTATTTTAAATGTCATTAAAATTATGGCTTCAATAAAGCATTTTTCAAACGTCAATATAATTGGGGAGGGAGGATATGGACTTGTTTAGTGAGGTCCTAAGTTTCTCTTGTTTAGTGAGGTCCTAAGTTTCTCGGATTAGTATAGCATAGGTTGTAACTTGTAAATGTAACGCGAGCTTTAACTTAGGTAGAAGACAAGCGAAAAGGGAATTCAGAGTGGAAGCGGGAGCGGAAGCGTTTCGGACATGTGAGGAAACAAGACCAAAGGTTGTGTAGTTTCTCTTTTTCTATTGGAGTGACATTTCAGTTTACCAAACGAGAGAGATGAAAGTTAAGCAAGCGGTAATTGTTATTGTTTGGACACAAACCAAATGTGGAGATGGATCCTCATTATTTCTCTATGCCATGGCCAATGCCAAAGCCACGAGTTACCAGTTCAATTTTATGGTATATTCTTACAAAAAATTTAAAATAATAATAATGAAAAAGAAAGCCGTTGGGCAATTGGTCTGGTGAATTAATCTATATTTAGAATCCCACTAAATTCATCCACATCACTTCTGGCAGCCGTGGGAAGCTCCATCATCCTTGTTGAATAATGGCAGCCATGGCTTCTTTCTCCTTCTCCTTCTCCTTCTCCTCCTCGCTCCTTCCTTCTTCTGTTTCTATCGATCATGGCTTCGTTTCCTTTTCCCCCATCGTTCCTTCTCCACACTCCAATACTCTCATTGTTCGCTGTGCTTTTGCAGCCCCCGCCAGAAAATCCCCTCCTTCTCCTTCTTCCTCACCTTTTAAGAAGACGCACTGGAAGCAAGGTGAATTTCCAGGCATTACACAGACATCCGCCCCCAAGAAGACTCCTCTCAAAAATGTCAAAAGGAAATTAGACCGCGAGAACCACGCCAAGGCTTGGGCCAATACCGTCACTGAAGCCTTGTCGGACCATATCGCCAACAAACGTTGGCTTCCAGCTCTTGAGGTCGCTTCCCCCTTCTTTAATTTCAACTCTACATACTTGGGGATTTCAGGGAGATTAGTTACATGTTCTGCAAAGTTGAATTGAAAACATGAGCGTTCGTCTTCATGTGCCCTAATTTCAAGGAATGAAGTGTAAATAATTTGATGAGTCTGCATAAACTTCTTGTGCTATTGTTTTCACCTCTAACTATTGTGTTGCTTTAACTCAACCGTTTAGGTGTTTGAAATGCTCCGCGAACAGCCGTTTTATGAACCAAAAGAAGGAACTTACATGAAGCTGATTGTTCTACTTGGAAAATCAGGCCAACCACATCGTGCCCGTCAGATTTTTGACATAATGGTTGAAGAAAGATGTGAAGCTACCTCTGAACTTTACACTGCTTTGATTGCTGCTTATTGTAGGAACAATCTCATTGATGATGCGTTCTCCACTCTGAATCTGATGAAGACCCTCCCTGACTGCCAGCCTGACGTCTACACTTATAGCACCTTGATCAAGGCATGTGTAGATGATTCTCGCTTTGAATTAGTCGAATCCGTGTACGAGGAAATGGTAGAACGACTGATATCTCCAAATACAGTGACCCAGAACATAGTCTTAAGTGGGTATGGCAAGATAGGGAAGTATGAACAGATGGAGAAAGTTCTTTTAGGAATGCTTGAAAGCACAACTTGCAGACCGGATGTGTGGACAATGAATATAATTCTTGGTGTGTTTGGTAATGAGGGGCAGATTGAAATGATGGAAAGATGGTATGAAAAATTTCGCAATTTTGGTATTGAGCCAGAAACTCGTACATTTAATATTTTGATTGGTGCTTATGGGAAGAAAAGGATGTATGATAAAATGTGTTCTGTGATGGAATATATGCGCAAACTGCAGTTTCCTTGGACGACCTCGACATACAACAACGTGATTGAAGCTTTTGCAGACGTGGGAGATGCAACGAGCATGGAGTACACATTTGAGCAGATGCGTGCTGAGGGCATGCGAGCAGACACCAAGACATTCTGTTGCCTTATAAATGGATATGCCAATGCAGGTCTCTTCCATAAGGTAATTAGCTCAGTTAAGTTGGCAGGAAAATACGAGATTCCAGAGAATACCTCATTTTATAATGCAGTTATATATGCGTGTGCTAAGGCTGAAGATCTAATGGAAATGGATAGAGTATTTAAGCGAATGAAAAATAAACACCGTCAGCCAGATACCAAAACATATTCTATTATGATAGAAGCATATGGGAAGCAAGGCATGAATGACAGGGCCCATTACTTGGAAATAGAAAAGAAGCAGGTCATCAATGATGCTCTTGATAACGAGTCATTAGGTGATCGATGATGCCTTGTGGCTTTTGCCCTTAGAAATTTAAACAATACAACGGTTGTTCTGATGAATTTCTTCCAATTAATTAGTTTCTGAACGGATATATAACCGTTTACTTAAAGTCCAGATCTTGCTACTATTTCGTTTACATGTAAAGCACTAGGGATGAGATTGATATCATGTTAGTTATGGTTTACAGCAGAGCTCAGGCGGGGGGGGGGGGGGGGGG
>NW_019268576.1:16059-17410 GCF_002738365.1 Cucurbita moschata
GGGGAGGCTCAAGAGAGCGCATTGGCCACTCCAAGGACATTGACCTCTGCCTCCACAATGCAAACGTCCTTCAACAGAAAACCCATGTTTGGTTGCCGGAACTTGCTTAAGAGAATGAATCTAAGCCCTCCAACTTCTGGGTTGGATGCAGTAAACCAGTATGAAACTGCCAACACCAAAACAGGAAAAATCTTTCATTGTGATGGAACTGAATTGTTTGTATTTGACCATAATGTACACACTACCTTTTCCAGAATGATGCTTCGAATGCTCCTGATCTTGCAGGCGCAACGTTACCTCTGCATATATTTTGGTAGCAGGATGTAGCGTTGTGGGGTCTGCCAGTGCCAGAAAAAATGAAAGATGGCCTTCGCCACTGCCTCTTCCATTTGGATACACTCGAAGTTTCCTGCAATGACGGGGTACGTATGAGTGGGTTGGGTTCAAACCTGATGAGTTAATTATTGGAATGTCCATGGAAGGAAGATGGCTACCATTTTTGATCCCCCGCGTTGAAGATTCTGGACTCGTGGCACTCGGCATCCAGCTTGGAGAAGTTGTCAATCTTCCAAATATGCTTGTGAATGATGGGACTCCTTACCATTGACAAACACTCCCCTTTGCCGCCTTTGAAATTTTCTTTGCAAACAAAGACCTCAGCTCCAAACACACACGTATCGTCCACCAGATACCCATTTGAGGACTCGTTGAATTCTTTGAGGCTAATGTATTTATCAAAACCCCATTCTTTCTTCATTCCTCGAAACCGCCTAGGCTTCATCTTGCCATCTTCACATTCAGATATTATTGTTAGTATTAGTATTATAGACACCTCATTTCTTCAAGGCGACAGAAGATATACCTTCAACTGTGAGGTAGTTATCGTTGTTCTGATCAAGCAAAAAAAGTCGATAAACTATGAACACTTCCCGATTTGTTTGTAGGGAGTCTGTCCCTGCAATCGCCAAATAGAGAGAGATGTGGTCGTTCCCATTTTTACTTTTGTTTCCAAGTGGGTGGACTACCAATTTCCTGCAACCGCATTCCATGTAAGGACAATGCACAGAGCAATTCAAGCTCGAATTTAAGAAGATAAAAGAGGCTAACATATATCGTTTACCATTTGTATCCACCTGCCTCAAACTCCCCGGATTCAAACCTATCCACACAGTTCTTGGCTAACAATGAAAACGACTCGATCTTGACCGTGTAATGAGCTGGTGGGACATCAGAAACATATCTTGCGATCTCTGCACGTTATTTCATAATGGTAAGAAAGCAAATAATCTTGCCTCGTGTGAATAAATTCTTTTGTCATCATGACTACGCGTATATGGGGGGGGGGGGGGGG
>NW_019268576.1:17865-30081 GCF_002738365.1 Cucurbita moschata
GGGGGGGGGGGGGGGGGGGGGGGGGGGAGAGGGAGAGAGGTACCGTCCATAGCGTCACCAAGGAGATTGGCCATGGCAAAAGGGAGTACAATAAAAGGAACTGTATGGTTCAACACAGAGTACAATGGCCAAATGATGGGGGTTTAGTTAGTGAGATTATGAGGCCTGAAAACCATCCTCCCTCTTATATGGTTTCCGAGACGTGCCAAAGCATTACTTTCTGCCGTTATGAAAGTAATATTCTGTGCTTGCAGTCGTCAACACAACATGGCAAACGATTATACCTATCAAAAAACGGGGTTCAAGGAATAAGAATCTTCACTCTTGTAACCTCCCAAGCTACATATCTTCATCAACCAAAAGTTATATGATACCCCTGCTGCCTTTTCCATACCCACAACCACTTTTTTCCTTTTCTTTCATTTTCTTAAAATATTATTTTTATTTCCTTTTCTTTCATTTTTATTCCCTTTCAATATAATTTATAGTTATTGTATTTTAAGACATTTTATTTACTTTAGATTACATTTACATAATGGCTAATTATGGTCATTAAATATGTCATTAAATATGAATGTTACAACTATTGGAATGCGTAGACTTGAAATGAAAAATATAGTAAAAGAAATTTGTGCTTTTCTTTAGCCAATGGCTAAGTTTTTTTTTTTGCAATTTGCAGTTTAGATTACATGTAGAATCATTCAAGCTCGACATGATCAATGATCAATCTTGCTTGTGGAGTGATTCGAATCTCAAACAAGTGTTCTTGCGTTAAGATATTTGATCAACAAAAATCATTCAAGCTAGACATGATCGATCTTTCTTGTGGAGTGGTTCGAATCTCAAACAATGTTCTTGCCTTGAGATATTCAAATCTCAAGAAACAATGTTCTTGCCTGAAATATTCAAATCTCAAACAATGTGTAATTCAAATTTTATCACACCCTCATAGTGACTACTCACAAGTATTCACACCTTTGCCAACAATAGAACAAAACTAAGATGAAATCATTTCCCTTTTCTCCAACCATCATAACATGTCTAACAACAAATTTTCATGTAACCATCTTCTGTTCCAACCACAAATAATCTTGAATAACGAAGAATACTAATGCTAGACAATACTGATAAATTTCTTGTTCCCTGGTCCACGCTCGAGAGGTTCTGAGGTATAATTCGATATTGTCCATCCTGCGCATGATGGGTCCACCTAGTTAGATTTAACATGAATTATGGATGATTTGTGCACAACTAAAAACTTATAAAAAAACTAAAACCTGTTTGATAATCATTTGGTTTTTTACCAAGAATTAAATTTTTAAGAAATATGAAATTTATAGCAGAAAAAATGAGCCTGCACAATTTTCAAAATCCAAAAACTAGATGGTTACCAAGCAAAGCTTGAGAAAACGTATAACCAACGGCACAATTCTGAGTGACTGTATACCAAAGTGAAGGACATCATATTTTTTCCACCAAACTTAGAAATGATTTATTGGAGATGAAGGGTTTCATAGAAATTGTGTTAAAGCATTAGCCCGATACTAAATCTACTTCCAATTTCATAATAATAGTGCACCTGAACCAATGCTATTGAAAGGAAAACTCTTATTGTATAAAGTACATGACCGACTGACAAGAACATGTTCAAAAGTGTTCAAGACTTACTTCATCCGCAGATTTCGACAAAGATGACAGCCCAATCTTGTTTCTGGAAATTGAGATGACGTCTTGGCCCCACATCGAAAAGCTAGATACACCATCATTATGACCCCTCAATATAATTGGCGTTGATGGGGAAAGCCTACAAAAGAAATAAGAAAGGCTGTCATCCAAGAAATATAAGCAATATTATTTAAGAAAATAAGTCTAATTGGATCTAAAATATGGTTCCTTTTGCTGATATGTTGGCAATCCAGAGCTCCTAAACGTATTACAATTATAGTATTGCTGGAGAGAATTGAAATTAAAAGCATCCTTTCTTTTGCTGCCTACAACTTATTTTCCTCTGCCAGACAACTTTCATGATCGAAGAACAGATGAATTGTCAGAAATCAAACTAACGTAATCTAACTAAAAACTTCTATTAACTACACAACTCAGTGCACGCGCATATAGTTTGCATAAAAATTTGCACAAACCTTCTCAGATCCCAAATTCGTAAAGTCCGGTCAAGAGAGCTAGAAACAAGCATATGATCTTCTGGTGCAGCCAACTGGAAGCATAGAAGGCAAATCAAACTCAAGATCATCCTACAGCTGTTTTTCTTAAGCATGTTAAAATTACCTTGGTTACATATCCATCATGTGCCCGCCAAGTGGCTATAACATTTCCACTCCTCGCATCAAATAGCCTACAATACCCTGAACTTAGGCCAGCTGCAATCCAGGAAGGCATAGCCGAAGCACCATCTGCAACCATTTTGTCAAATCCACAAGAGCAAATAGTCGAGACAAGAGAAGGAAAACCAGACTCAATGCCATCTCCTCTCCATAGATGAAGCTTTTGACCTTGAGAAACATCAATAAACCTGTGGAAAAATAATTATCCATAAGATAATCAGCATGAGTTTATTTTATTCTCATATAAATTAGCTTTAAAATCAATCTGAAAACCAAATTATGTTTACACCTCAGAGAACCATTCCCAGTGCCCACTACAAGCTTTTCAGCAAATTCTATATGGTGCATATATGTATACAAGCTTCCATCAAACGCACTAGTCAATATTCCACTGGACAATGAATTGGAACTTATCGAGTTGGCATGGTCAGCATTTGTCTTTAAAACAGAAGATAAAGGGCTTGCAAGATGTGCAGAATCCACTGATGACTCTGCAAATACTGATAAGAGCTTTCCTGATCGGCTATTCCAGACATGTATAGTTCCATCACAAGAAGCTATTCTTCCAGTAGGCGACAAAACACAAATGTCATTGACAACCTATAAGTTTCAGAACAAAATTAAAAATAATCACGAACTCCATAACCAATAACAACCGGGAAATTTTGAATATAACTGTCAATTGATTTCTGAATTCCAAAGGACTCAGAGAAAAACAACCCATGTTATTTAATCAAGAAAAATGAGGTCTCATTATGATAACAAAAGGAGGAAGAGAAAGAAAAGAAAGAAGAAAACCTCTTCATGGCCATAATAACCAGAAACACAGTTAACTCCAGACAACTCCCACCTCTGAACCATTCCTTTGAATCCAGATCCTATTCCAGCGGTGAAAACATTAAATTCATCTGGACAAATGGCCAAAGATCTTACTGCCCCATGATGCGCACGAACTGAGTAAATAACAGATGCTTTTATTTTCCATGGAAGTTCTTCTTTCAGACCGACTGCACGGCCAAGAAAATCAGGTCCATCCCAGCTAGATGCTATACTAGGGAGCCAAAACCAGGGTTCAAGCTTTATAGAGTGACATATTGATGCATGCATTTGCATGGAACCTTGATGAACATCATGGAGCCGTCTTAGGGGCATCAAGTTTTTGGCACCTTGAGCCCTTTGTGATTGAGGGATTGACCACCCTACACCATTAAGTAAAAGTTTGGCAGGACTGTATTCACTAGTTGAACCCTTACTGAATTCAGTCTTCTTGCTCATTAATTTATCTGAACTGCATCGGGATGACTCCCCTGTACATTCCCACTAAAGCAAAAATACCTTAAGAGATGTGCATAAACAAATCGAAATGCAGGTTTAATTATATTTTGATTGAATCAACAGAAGCGTAATCCAAGACCATCCTAAAAAGCTACTCCTACCTTCCAGTGATGGTACCTAAGAAGATATTGCTCAAGAAGCAACCATGTAGTACAACACTGTCGGAGCTTTTCTATCCCAAGAATAGATGCAAAAGTAGGATACAAAATCAGTCTGCAATTTCAAAGTAAAGATATGAGTTATGAGAGAACAAAACTTCAGTGTTTAATGAGGGTCAAGATGGTGCTAACACAAGGTCCATGCGGCCTTCATTTGGGACATCTCCATCACTGCTTGGTCCAGAAAATTTCATGTTTTTGCCAAGAGAAGTAGATCGATAGGCAGCTTCCTGCGAAAAAGCAAGCTCATCGAATACCTCTCTAAGTTGGGGTATAAGATGCAATGCAATCATATCTGGTCCAATTAGCTGACAAACTGTCATTAGAGAACTGGCAGCGACCTGGTCAACAGGTAGCAGATTACATTCCAAATCATCAATAACTAACAAGCTGGCAAATAATTAAGGGGAAAACAAGTAGTTCAAATATAATATATGTAAATATTAATGCTAAAGGTTTGAAAAAAGAAAAATATCAGTTCCATTCACTAAAGAATACATACAAGTGTACAAGGTTAGCCTAAGTAGAAAGTAAAAAAAAAAAAAACAAGGACAATACAACTAATATATTTACAAAATTGCAATTATACTCGTATAAAAACTCTAAGACTCTCGTCAAAGTTGGATAGTACACATTTATCATGTCAGCTGCGTGTCGCGCAGAGAAAAAGGCAAGAAAAATCTGCATGCTTCAGGGATCGAACCCACACCATCGAAGTCAAAGGGTTCCCGTCAGTGGGTGACACGTGTCAAGCACCCCTGCGCGACTTCCTTACACCCAACACATGATACGCGAACGTGAACCCCCTCTGAGCACGTGAGGCGCGTGAATCAGCGTGTGAGGTTCCCTTTTATCCCGATTTAACTCCCGTTCGACTGTTTTTTGTCCCAGTTTTGATACTGGCCTAAATTTAACTTGATTCAGGACCTACCAGCGAGCTTTCAAGAAATATGGGGCTCCCAACTAGTGGAAAAGCGAGCTTCACAGGACACGCTTCATTCCAATTAGTAACCATCTGGATTTTTGGTAAGTAATACGGGTAGTGATCACTAGGACAAGCTAGTATGCAAGCATGATGGACCTTAGGTGGTTAGAATATGTGTGATTAGAACTGAGAATGAACAATTTTGGTGATTATGACATGTGCATGATGAAATTACAAAATTGCTCTTAGAGCAAGAGAATTGAGAAACATGTTTAATTTAATGTCGTCCGCTGTGGTATGATGGAGGAAGGGATATTCTGATCTGTGCTCTGAGTGATTGATGGATGTTATCTCCCCGTTGAGCTTGTTTGATTGTTTGATTGTGTGTATGATTTATGTTATGGTTTTCATGCTTTAAGGCTTGGTAGGAATACCTTTTTAAATAACATCTGTGAACGGGTAGACATGATTTATGTGTTAGAGATGGTTGATAGATGTATTTTTCGAGTAGAGCATGTATCAAGATCACAGTTAAGATTAGGGCGCTATAGCTAGTGTTGTTTACATGTAGAACTAGAGATCAGACCTATGTGCACCAAGGGATTGGTTAAGCTGAGAGGCTAACCTAGAACGTCCTGGAATTGAGAAAATGGAATTTAAACCGCATGAACAACCCTAAGAACCCAGTAGTCCTCCACAGTGTATTAACATGATTTTAAGTAGCCTACAGAATCACAAAACTAGTTGAGTTACTATTGAGTGTAGAGTCGGGACAGGGCCGACATTCTAATCCCATTAAACTAGTTCTTGAGAAGAACTAAGGACTACATGGGTAGTTAGCTCAAGACATGGACCTCTATTGAGTGTAGAAACAGGCGAACCTATAAACCAATCCTAGTTGCACTAGGGACTACACAGGTAGGTGAATAGAGTCCCTATCAAGTGTAGAAATAGGTGAACCTATAAACCAGTCCTTGTTGGACTAGGGACTACAAGGGTAGGTGTCAAGATGAGAGCCCCTATTGAGCGTAGAAACGAATCAAGGTCGACGCTGCGACTTCGTAAACCGGTCTTGGTAGAGACCAGGGACTATGCAGGTAGGTGGTTTAGCATGAATAGCTTCTATTGAGTGTAGAAACGGGTCAAGGTCGACGTCGTGACGCTGTAAACCAGTCTCAACAAGGGACTAGGGACTACACGAGTAGATGATCAACGAGGAATCAATTGGGTCTTCGTATAGACCAAAGGAAAGTCGTGGGCATCTACTAGAAGAAGGAAGCAATGAGAGCCTACAAGTAGGTTGCTAACTGAGTATATTTTTATACTCACCCCTTTTTCTCTTTCTTTTTTAGGTACTGGTCAAGGTGGAGAGGTGCTCGAAAGCTGCATTGTCACAGAGGGGTATCGTTCCAGAGCATCAGTCCGTATTCACATTTGGAGTCTTTTGTATTTTCTTTTATATTTGTATTTCCCGTTTGTAAAATGTTGTACAACGTCATCTTATATTTGAATTTAGTTTTGGTGTTAGTTGACTTCTTTTTCTTGTTTTAAATTTTATCGAATTTTTAACCTCTATTTTATTTTTCTATTAATTTTATTTGTTTTCGCTATCGTCTTTTTAGTCTCGATTCAGTTTTCGAAGCCTCAATAATCAGGTCGTGACAACCATAACATCTATTTTTTTTTTCTCTATGAAAACGAAAAATGTATATGAGCAAGAAACATACTACATTAACGAAGGAAAAGAAGATTAATATAAAATGAAAAAGATTACAAGAAATCAGACCGTCTAAAGATGCAAAGGTGATCCAATTGGTCGCATATTTATCAGACATCTTCCCAGTATTTATCTTAAAAGAGACACCACTTCTTCCCAACAGAATGCTGAAAAGCCTTCAATCTAGTGTTATCCAATCTTCTAAACGTACTTCAATTCCCAACTAAATGGAGATAAGAGATCACGCATATTTTCAAAGAACCAGTAAATATTAAACTAGAAAAGAACCTTAACCAACAAACATTTATTTAGCAATACACATTTTTACCTAGGTCGAAAAACATTTGGTGGTAATGAACTTCTCAAATTTATTTTTAGGTCAAATATACAAATGCATGCATGCTTTGTGGTGAGAAATTTGAATAACCTGAAGCACTGAGACATCCAAATTCTTCTGAATTAGCACCATGACATGCAAACATTTCTGGCCCTACATAACCATAGGATGCACCAAAAGTTCAGAAACATCAATTCACATTTGCAACTTTGCCCGAGTATATTAGAAAAATTTACCTCAATAAGCTCCTTTAATACCACTTCACCTGGTAAGTAGGCAACAAGGCCATCTAATGTGGTGAAACAATCAATAAGGGCTAAACTACTCCAACTTTGCATGGGTTCAGGTTTGGACAGAGAAAAAAATTTAATGCAGCACCTAACAACATTCTTGAGTAATGGAAGCATCTGCTTGACAACGAATATATCACCAAAAAGACCACCTAAACAATAGAATTAAAATTACTTAACTGAACATGTCTACGTTCAAAAAGAGGCCATACCAACCACTCAACAAATCAAGAATACCAATTCTAACCAGCGCATCAATTCCATCTGCACAGATTCCTTTCCCAAAGCAGTTAATTAAAGGCAGGATTGTCTGGAACAAGAGAGAGTCAGTTATAACTGCAGTGAGTCACATGCATACACGGCTTATAGACAAATTACGATGAGCACATATGGATATCAAATACAATTTTTTATATCATCAAAGTCCAAAGACTTCAATACAAGTTAAACCTGATTAATGGTAACAGGCATCCCAAGTTCTTCACAAGAGCCAATAAGAAGCACTGAAGCAGCAGCTGCTGAGCTCTTATGTGGAGCAACAGATAGGTTAGACACGACCAAAGGATGAATTGTTTCCATATACACTTGTTTACCAAGCCGATTCCATATTTCTCTTACAAATGAATCTTGGAGAAGAGAAACCTTCAAATGTGAATAACCAGGAACCTGAAATTAAAATATTAATAAGTAAAGCGATATATAAAATTTTAATAATACAATGAAATAGACAAAAGGAATTCATGACTAGCCTGTAAAATTTTTTGGATAACAGGTAAAACCAAAGTCTTCACTGCCTTAGACATCAGACACTTCAAAAACTCTTTTAGTAGTACATAAGCCCATTCTACTTCCGCATCTGACTGAGGAGCCAATATAAGAGGCAGACAATAAGGAGCGCACATTTCAGCAGCAAATTCTCCCATTGCCTTGAGAGCCCCTTGTTTTGCAAAATTTGCAGCATAACGAAGTCGGGTAACATCTTTTGCAAGAATCTGAAGTGGAGCTAGAAACAAGTAGCATGACTTGATTGTAGCAGGAAAACAAGGTGATTCCAATATATTTTTGGCTGATGGCCTCCTAACCAGGTTTTAATAAAATAGGAAGAGTTAGTCAGGTAGAGTCCATAGCATATGAACTCGTCAACCTACAACCAGTGAAATACACAAGACAAATTCTACTTGGTAGAAACAAAATCAAAAGACACCAGGCACTATATATTTGAACAACTGTAATTCCTATTTACAACTAACGTAATCAAAAAGTAAAAAGCCTCAAAATTCCACCTTGTCAAGTCCTTTTGGATGCATGCTTCAACAAGAATTTTAATATCAGGAGGAAGTTCTTGCATAAAGCCAGGCAAGATGCCACTTTCCAAGTACATAGTCAATGAGGTAGAATGAAAAAGTGGCCTCCTCAAATGAAGCTCTGCTAGAATACAACCAATAGAAAAGATATCATTCGCAGCACCATCAGAAAATTGCAATTGAGATATTCTTTCTCTCCATGATAACAAGTCTTGATATCCAATTGAATCTTTACCCTCCACTTCAACATGCTCAAGAAGATAGCTCAGTGTAATATTGGTTCGAAGCTCATGCTGTACAAATATATCAGAAGTATTGGTTAAACATTTATTGAAGCTCTCAGCCGACAAAACCTCTTTGGAAGTCATATCTTCCAATTTTTTAGCATAATAGCCATAAACAGCATTTAAATGTCTGGCCTCTTCAAGGAATGATGATGCTTCTTCTAATTCTTCTAGATAGGATATTTCAGACATAATAATATCTTTATCTTCCACTTCACTTGCATGGTATTGATTCTCAACTGACATTACAGGGCTTTGACATGATCTCTTGGTTGGAACTTTCCGTTTTGGGTGAGGTCGACTAAAGAGCTGACGACGTCCCATCGACCTTGGGAGCGTAGGTTCAGATAAAGGCAACATAACGTTCTTGGCAGAAATAGCAGCTTCACCTGACATTTTATATCCAAACGTGACGTCAATCCACTCATGGAGTTTTTCTGAGACTCTATCACTTTCTAGAGCATCACGATGCAATTTAATGAACTCCTCAGGACTACCTGCCCATGGAGGAACAGCCAAATCAGCCATACCATCATGCATTGAATAAAATATTTGAGAATCACAATAAAATTCAGGAATGCATTCATCAGGGGTCCACTGATAAAGCCTCTGCATGTTAGAAGGATATTCATTGGGCTCATAAACTGAACGGACGGCCATACGTAAAATGCTTAAAGGTAACCTTCTGGCTTTATAGCTGCAGACAGCCAGCTCAGAGAGACACTCATCTGATACATGATGTGGGATTTCAGAGGTAGTGTAGGTGAAGTCCAACTGTTCATCACCCTTTGCCAATCGCCATTTGCTTTTGCTTAAGTCCCGCCATCCGACATCTGAACTCTCATCTGGCTTTGTGCTAAAATCTATTACCCATGGCATTATTGTGTGAAATTTGTGGTCATCCCACCTTCTCCCAGCCAATCTATTTAAGGCAAGTAAATACTCAAAATTACTCAACTCACCCCTCCACCATCGCATAAAATCAGACGGCCAGTCTATTGAGGAAGAAACACTCAAATCAGCGTAAAGAGCTTTGGAAGAACAATCCTTTGCACAACAATGTATCTGTCCTGATGTAGCCATCGAACATTTTTTTTCTTTCCTATTTAAATCACACACTAACCCAGGCATATCACAAATTTGCAGCCAAGACCAGCACATCTCATTTAACATCACACTGGATGGGCATATATTGCCATGGAAGATCCCTAAGCCATGTATAAAGGCAAGGGCGGATAGTAGCTGATATAGTAGAAACCTAATATGCCACTCAGACTTTATGGCATCCGGACTATAATGGAGAATGTTCTCTAATGTGTATGGAGTCGTAGGCAATATTGCATTGGTATAACCATGAGTCCTTAGCATTGAAAGAACAGGCACGATATTGGGATGCCTCAAGCAATTCAAGAAGACAGTCTCTTGAAAAGAAGGAATTCCAACTAAGCTAAGAAAATTTATGGAGTCCCTTCCTGAAGCTCTTCCTTCAATTAAGAGACAAAGTGAGTGCAATATATGATCTTCTAAAGATCCAGACAAGAGATTGGATGCAATTTCATCAAAGGTAGAGGGGGATGAAATGCTAATACGGGCAATGGGGGCCAAAGAACTGATTATCCTCGAACAAGAGAGCCTACTGGAATGGTTGTAGTTAGAACCGTCAGTGAGTGATTTCCCTCCAATTTGTGGCGAATACAACGAACCTTTATGAGGACTATCCCCTTGAGTTTCAACTTGATCTCCACTAATCTGAGATATAGTGTGAGTACTGTCTTCGTTACCACCGTTGAAATTGTCCAGTAAATACTCATTCCTGCATTGGGGAGTGGGATGGTGTTAAATTCTCCCTTGAAAAAAATTAAGTAAACGAATATGGAGAAAGCCATAATTCATCTGATACTATCAAGCAGCTTATCCAAACTGGTTCCCGAGTTTGAGACGCTTGAGAGCAATAATGTTCAGAAGTGTGCTAAAATCTAAAATGAGAAAAAGATGACCATACACATAGTTGGTTATGCAATAGTAATCATGGCCTGGCAGATACACGATCATAAATTGAGAGCCTGAGGTTTCCCCATTTGACACCTGCGCGAAAAAATAATCAGATAACGAGAGAACATCTTCTAATGCACTCTCTTAAACGCATTCCTATTAAGATTATGCACCAGTGGGAACGAGACCTGAACAACGGCGGTGGAGGTGAAGGGCAGGGCCGTGTCGGAGATGGCATAGGAGACTATGAGTCGGTCGGAGAAATCGACTCTGATTCGACCTTTAAGACACTCGAAGCAAAACCTCGACTGCTCTTCCATTTGATTGAAATTACTTGTACTCCATTAAACTTGAACACTTCCTGCAACAGGTGATCGTTCATGAATGAGTTATAACTCCACGAAACGTCCAACCCAAGTTTCAAATTGTAGAGAGAAACGGATCAAACCCATCATTCAGCTGCAAGTCCGACTGATTACCATTCTTCGATCAAAAAACAGATTTTATGTAGTTGGTCAAATTGATGAATCTCGCATCTGCACATTCACAATAGGAATTCTTCAACCGGCAATCACCAAAGCCCACCGCCACCTCGTCCTCTTTTTCTCTCTTTACCACTCGCGAGCGCGCGCTCTATCACTTTTTTCGGTCGCCGCCGGTATTCCAGGATTAAAAAAACTGATTTTTTCTTTTTCCTTCGGATAAAATTTGATTTTTTAAAATTAACCATTTTTTCTCTTCTTATCTACACTAAAGTAGGTCTTCAAAAATGGAGCAAAATTTTAAAAACTAAAATAATAGTTAACAAAAATAGATTTTAAATTTTATCTTACAATAAAATATATTTTTTTAAGAGAGGATGAGAAAATAATCCTTCATGGAGCTGGGTCACAATCGCCCTTATTCTATTCTTGTTTTATTATTTATTTATATTGACAGATTTTATTACATGTCTTCACGTTATATTTCATCATCTAAAATCTTTTTTAATTTTGGTCAACAGTTCCTCTTTCTTTACCCTAAAGAGGTAACCGTTGTGGTAATTTTCTTTGTTTTAATCTCGTAGTTTGAACAGAACTGTAAATAAAGTTACTTAGCTATGTACTATAAGTTTTATCTGAGGAAGGGAGGTAAATGTGTAGAAAGAAGAGGAAGTGACACGTGTGATTCATGTGTTGAAAATATTGATTTACTTGCGGGACAAGACAAAGATGAGAGGTTGAGAAAATTCTGTTGCATTGTACTGGATTCTAGCGCTGCGTGAGAACTTCTTGAACTCAAATTCTTCTCGCTTCACTCTCTTAACCAATACTTCTTTTCCACGTGGCCTCCTAGATTTTTCCTCTTCCGGGCCGAGTCCAACCCATTGGGTTCCGTAGTGGCAAAGTTGTTATTTTGGTAACTCATTAGGGGTGTTTTGGCCAGGCACTGGATACGCTGCGTAGACGCTTGGAAGTTGGAATCTCCCCTTTCCGCGTCTCTGCTTGTGCTTTCTTCACACACGCAAAATCCCCCCCCCCCCCCCCCCCCCC